>NW_007578320.1:49317-170913 GCF_000690725.1 Stegastes partitus
AACAGCTTAAGTAATTGTTTCAACTCAATTTTCAATTAAACATTTCAAGGAATAAGTACTAGTAAATATTCAGGTGAATTCACAAGCATTACTGCACAACTCACAAACCACAACAACGATGCTCTTTATGATGATTAGGTATGACAAATGGGTAAAGTCACTGCAGAATTTCTATCACTCACTGTATATAAATACACGGTACTGTACTTGGTTGCCATTGTACTCACAGATGCGTGTATCCTTGCGGGCCAGATGAAAGCGGAGACAAGCAGAGAGGAGAGGTTAAGTAACAAACGTAAAGACTGGTCCATGTTTCCAGCCATGATGAGAAAAACTGTGGAGGCCAGCCAGTCGTGACCCGGATAACCATCCTGCTGAGTGACTGGAGGGCAGAGTTAAAGAGCCGCAGGACGAGTAGAAAAGATACAAAAAAAACAATGATTCTAGCTCAAAGCAATGATAAACAAACACAGCGGAAGTGGTTGAAAGGCAACAAATTGAGCAGAAGCTTTTCTCATTTTACTTTCACACGCAGTAAGCCTCCATATGCTGTAATGCAAATTTAAAGAGTAACACTAATTAATAATCAAAGGAATGTATTACTTTACATACAACAATCAATCTGAATTAAGTAATTGCTTATGCGTTTTATTTATTTATTTTTTTTAACTCTACATAATGATATACAGAGCTACAGCGGGGGTTTTTGAATTCATTAAAACCACATAATTAGATATACAAGTGTTGTATTTCACAGCTGAAATTCACCGACTTTGTTTGTATTCTAAAGAATTCTCCGTGTCAGAAGAAACTGATCCCTTATGCTGTGTTAAATAAAGCGTTAAGCTAATACCACTTTTCTGTCAACTGATACCGATGCCACTGAGTGTCAACCACAGAGCGAGTAATGCTTTGACAGTCAATTAACCCTGATACATCAGGCCAATATCTCATAGCTGCAAAGATCCAATTCTGGCTACAGTATCTGAATGTGAATTTATAGGATGAAGAAGCATAAAACAGACATATTCTAGGCCTCTCTGCATGGACAGTAGTGGGTAGGCAGGTTTGTTTTTGTGATTTTAAGGTATTAGGAGTCAAGCGCGACTCTTGTGAGTAAGAGTGGCTGCTCTGCTATGCGAACACCATCACAACAAGACTGAAAAGAAAAACAAGCAAACAAACAAACAAAAACCCTAATAGGATTCATAATGAGGCTCCGAGGTTAGTAACCTAAAGTTTTCTTCCATCAATTACATCTCAAGTGGATTATTTAGGCTCTGCAGCATTTACTCATTAAATTCAGTTCATTTAGACATTTGATAATTTCATTCAAACCCTGCTGGCAATGAATAACTGCACTGATATGCAAGTCTCTGTCCTGTTCCAGCAGAACTGTGCAGCGATTAATCGGGAGTGAGAGCACAATCTGGCTCGACTCCAGAAAACAACCCCAGGCTATCGACACTTGCTGCTTTTTATGTCTTTCTGCTGAGTTGTTGCCTTTAAACACTGTCAACCTTTAATTTTGGTTTCAGTTGAATGCACACAGACGTGATTCGGTTTGCAGTTTCTCCACGAAATGTCCCCTAAATGTAATGTAACATGCAAAATATGTTACAAAATATGTCTGCCTCAAACAAATTACTGGAAGACTTAGTAGAGATGGAGCATTCTATCTTAGTATTACATATGTATTATAAATGGTATTTTTTCTTTAAATGTAGGAGTAAAGACAGAATCAGTTTTATGTTTATGCTTTTGTTGATGTATGTATGTCTGCAGTTGTTTCTACACCAATAACAGGTCTGGTAATATGTTTAACTGTTAACTATCTTGAAAGTTTGCAGTTCATGGCAAACCTTTAAGACAACACAACAAGTCCTAAAAACGTCAGCTATCTATCTCCACAACAACTGAGCCAACTCTATTCAGCTAGGATCCCTGGGGAAAAGCTAATAAATAGATAAAGTCAACGCTACTGGTATTTATTTCATTTATTGCTTGAATAGCTTTCATTTACTTGGATTTTGTGACGTTAAAATGTCATAATAGAAAAATTGCTATTTGTTTTCAGTCCTCTTTTGATTGCATTCTAATGTACTACTCCAGTAAAAATCCAGTTTGCTACCCTGTTAACAGGTCCCTGTGGTGTTTTTTAAATGCTGGAATGCATATCATGAGTGAATTAAGCAGTTAAAGTATTTGTATATCCACACTGTAGTATACTGATAACAGTCTCAAAAACATGAATTCAGACTGCCAGTGTTTCATATGTATCAAATCTAAAGAATCAATTCTGTCAGATTGCAGGGTTGGACTTTCTATATCATTGTTATTCGTCAGAATTAGTCTGGTTCAGACATGCATGGGTGAGTTACTTCAGTATTAAACTCGCCATTGTATTGCATTAGGAGTATTTTTACAGTGTTTGAGCAGAGTTGTAGGTGAGCTGTGTGCTCAAGCTGCAGGAAGTACAAAGGGGTGTGTGAGGAGAGAGGAAAGGACCTCATACAGCGTTGGAGATAATAATTATTAGACCTTGTCCTTTTCCTCCTTTCTTTCACAGGATCTACATAACAGGCCTTCAGCAAAGAAAGAACTACGAGACTACAAGAAGATATCTTGATGCTTAATGAGAGTGCCATCGGTACCCAGCTGGAAATCAGCAAAAGAAAATGCAGGATGGCCCCACCAGAAGCTCAAAGGAAGAGGCAGAAAATGTTGGTCACAGTGGTTTAAATATTATTCTGAAAGCTGCAGATCGTGCAAATTCAAGAGGAAGCGACCATATACAGTTACATCTAAGGCATTTTCAGGCAGGAAGAGATTGTTTTCATGGGAAGAAACTGCTTAATATATAACTTCGTTACACAGAGAGGAGTTTTAGAGGTAAATCAATGACTGGTGAAAGACTTTTTTTTTTTTTCTTTTAGCAATTTTCACAGTAGCTTTTCACTAAATAGTCCGAACAACAAGCCTTGAGTTACCACGACCCTTCTGCCAGTTTACCCATTGTCCTTCCTTGGATCAGTTTTGGTAGGTACTAACCGCTGCATTCCAGGAACATCTCACAAGACCTGCTGATTTGAAGGTGCTCTGGTCCAGTCATCTCACCAACACGATTTGATCCTTTTCAAAGTTCTTACATTTGACAATTTATTATGCTTCTAACACATCAACTTGGGGAACTGACTGTTCATTTGCTGCCCAATACATCCCACTTCTTGACATGTGCTATTGTCATGACGCAACAGGACGCGCTGGTCGGCTCAACCACTGTCTCAACCCTCTAAAAACAAATGCATGCCCTTTGAAAGTGATTGACAGACAAGCCTCATCCATTTGTAATACAATCTGTCAAGACATCATTTTTAAATAAAGAATTATAAATAAAGCAGGATCCCCTAGGAAAAGAAAAGCGTTTTGATCTACTGCCACCCAATAACATGAATGAAACTGGAAAATCTCAACTAAAATATTGATTTAATTAAACAGCTTCCTCTCTCTTTTAGGGCTTTGTTTTCTATTTCCTTACTTCAGATGAGGAACTAAAGGTTTTGGAGGATTTTAAAAGCTATGAATTGTTTCAGTGCACTAGGATGACATCTATTTTAAAACTACAAGGATATGTTTCTTCATATAGTATTGAGTACTGTGCAGTGCAGTTTGCACCTGGTCAAGCTGGATAAATCTTCCTCTCACTACTCACAAATATATAAGGAACATGTTTTTGTGTTGCAGAAGCATTAGAATGAATCTATAATCAGCTAAAATGCCATTTGACTGCTAAGATTCTCACAACCATCTTCTTCATATTCGTTCAAATGTCAGTGTAGTGTCAGTATCAAAGCTCCTTTACAATAAAAATGTCGGTGTTTTATATTTGTAAAGACTTTATCTCCACTCAGGGCTTTAATGTTCACTTGTCCACTTACAAAGGAAACTATCTGAAGGAGAAAGGAGGCCTATCAAATGCTATTTGGGACAAAAGAACACTGAATGCTTTTCACTGAGACACAGATGGAGTAAGATAATCTGTATTGTGCTGATCAGACAAAGATGGATACTATCGGATTCTCCTTTGCTCTCTTGCAGAGGGAGGCCGGTTGAGTTATCAGCCCAATGCTGCTGCCACGGCATAAATGCACAACGACTGCAGCCTCTGTGTAGTGGAGTAACACCGTGTTGCAGCATGTCAAGGTATGAGATATCTTAGACAGTAACAGTACAGTCTGATCTTTTAGTCAGCATGTTGGTGAGATGACAGCTAAAATATAACTAATTTGGTCATTTCATTTCATTTATACAAAAGCTAATTTTGGGTGGCAAAGTGACAAGCTGAGTTTTGCACATTTTGGTTCCCAGAAATGTGAGAAAAACAAGTTTGGTGAAGTCACTTTTCAGTCAACTTTCTAAACATATTTATATCATGGACTGGATGTAATCATAGTAAGAAATTAATTCATTCATTTTAAGGTTCAGGTGGGATCTCTATGATAAATTTAAAAGCGTAGCCCCAAAATGGGAACAATGTCAAAGGTGAGAATACCTTTAAGCCACAGTATGTCTACCTACTGTACATGAATGCCTACGGGATGGAGGCTCTGTGAAGGATACCGAGCTCTGATGATGTTTTAGCTCTCTGTGTGGACAAGAAGATCTTTATGTGCTTCATTAGCAGCGTCAGGTCATCCACAGCATCTTCTTTCAATAGCTGCAGGTAGCTGCCATATCTGTGAATATAAGACAAAACAGACAGAATTCTCACATTTTCACCTGCATGTTCAAATCCTAAATGAATTTCTTTGTTCCATTCTAACTCTGAATATTCAGATTACGGCTCCATTTCTGTTCAACAGAATCGCATATCCTTTTATTCCCCCACTGTTTTAAATTACATACCTATATTACTGTGGAAATTTTACTTTGTAAATGATCGTTTCTCACAGCTACAATTTTTTCCTCTATTCCCCTAATCCCTGTCTACTACTCGAATGAAAGTCACATTGCACAACGGGAAATTTTATACCAAGCTGAGAGAAAAAGCAACACTGAGGCCCAAAGCAAATACCCAGAAGGACTCATCAAAACTGTATTCAACAAGTCCAGCGTGGTAAGATTTTACTCAGCAAGTCTGACATTTGTAAGTCAAGGATTAATTATAAATTCATGTCCAACAACTTTTAATCCTATAAGACGCGGTGCTCGGTGGGTAACACTCACAATGTGTTATGTTGATACCAAAATGCAAACACGGTACTCCTTCTTCTGAACATGCTCGGAGAGTGTGCAGTTGCAAAGCACCCCATAGCTATATCCACTATGAAATGCAGCAGTAGGTTGTGTTTAAAGACATAAAATGAGCAGGATCTTAATAGCAACCTAAGTCAGGAGGTCTACTTACATAATATCATTAGAGTGCAAACAGAACACCAGGAGAACCTTTACATACCTTTGACAAGGGTGGGAGTCCAGTACTCGTGTAGGAGTACAGGGTAATAATGATAAAATGATATTCCTGCATGTGTATTCTGCAGAATGTTTTCTCTGACAAAGTCTACCTAGTGGTAAAAAAAAAACAAAAAACAAAAAAACGTATGGACAGACCATTTCAACTGGGCTTTCAGAATCCTCTGATAAACAGCCAACAAAGGTGTGTTCAGATGCTGAACTGGGAAACACTCAGCATCCTTTGCTGAACTCCATCTCAATCTCCTGTCTCTCTAAAGGAAACATTTTTTTTTCCCATTTCTTCAGAAATCACTTTCATCCCTTTTCATCTTTGGTGTGTATTATTTCTAGTTCACTGCTATGTTGAGACTGATCTCACAGAAAAGCTCTGATGTCTTTGTTGAATTAGTGGTCTTAAGTTCCTCAGCTTATTTAAAAATAACAGTGGGAAAATGAATTTTTGAGAACATTTAAATGTAGGTTAAAAGCTCGTCCCTCTCTGTTCGAAGCCACTCCCACTAGATGAGCAAACATGGTCAAGTTAAAAGTCAACATTCATTTACAGCTTTATTTGGGATTCAAACCCAACCTCCCAAAAGTCCTCCATCTAGCCATTTGCACCACTACATCCAGTTAATTTTACTATCTCATCTGACCTGATCGGTGAATCCACAAACAAATTTTAAGGACAAACTTACAGAATCTAGGTTTAACGCAAACAACCTCAAAACACGTTCTTTAAACATATCCCCAAAGTGACACCATTAATCTGAACAGTAAAAGTGTGAAATCAGGAAGAATCGTCAACTTATCAGCTTTCCAACGGACCAAAAACTAGTCATTTTCACCTTAAAAAAAAACAACCAAATTAATCTTAAAATTAAGCTTTAAAAGCACTTTATTCTAAATTTAAAGAATTAAAAGAAAAATCCCAATGAGCAGTAACTTGTAATGAACTACAAAATCTGCTGTCCTCGTTGCAATCAAGAAGTCATTAATGACTAAGATGCCACCAAAAGTCATGTGACAAAAAGTAAGTTACTTTTCAGCTGAACTGCATTCTGTGTTTACACATAGCAAAGGAGACTGGATGGAAACTAATTAAGAATGTAGGTAAGAGTTAGTAAGATATCTATAGTCTGTAGAGCCACCATTTTCTTTCCAGTATCGGCAACACCTTTGGACACTTGGAAAAACATTGTAAATGTCCATTCAAGGTTGTTGTTGTTTTGCTTTTGCAAGTTTCAAAAAATAAAAAAGAAAAAAGCAAACATCCAACTCTTCCTTCCTTCCTTCCTTCCTTCCTTCTTTTATGATTTCTGCCATTATACCTTGTAGTTGTTGTTATACTGCACAAAAGAGAATTATTAGTTTTGCCTACTTGTACCCTTGTTTTACTGTTTTCTGTTTCCATTTAGGTGCAGGATTTTAAATTTAAAAAAACAAAACAAAACACCCACATACTTTTTTTGGTTTAGAGGGGAACATGATTTGCAGCAGACAGCTGGTTAAAATAAAGCAGCAGTTAAATTCACGTAATACAAGTCCTGCACATTTTAAGAGCTGCTACATGTTGCACAAACCATTGAACGCAGAATACTTTGTCTTGTGTCTTTGACATGTAAAATGTCCCTGTCAGTGTTAATACCAATCTCACGCCCTAGTTCCCATCCCGTCCTTGGTTTTTAGCGCTAATTAGCCAGTGTCATCATCCTAACGTGCTAAACTGAGACTGTAAACTTTATGCCTTCTAAACATCAGCAAGTCATTATCATTGTGAGTCACGGGTGTCAGCATTTAGCTCAAAATGCCAGAGAAAAGCCTCACTGAGTCACTTTCGGGGCTTAGACCTTGAGACTAGTGAAGGAGAAAAAGGTATTCATATGCAAACAGGTGATGAAGGCCACATCTACATTCAACAGCGCCTAATTATGGAAGCAAAAATTCAGTAAGTGCGCACAATGTCACCCAATGAGTGACATTTCTAAAAGGAGCAACACACAGTTTAGAAGTCTTATGTATCTCTGCATTTGTGCATGTAGTTTATCTGACACCTGGTATTCACCAAATGTGAAAAATACACAACCAAACATTTAAACTGAACCAGGAAAGTCAGGTACGTCTACATGAGCACTTTTTTCTTCCATTTTTCATTCCAGGGTGTTTTCAGAGTGGATACTTTGGAGCAGTTATTTACATGAATCTTGGACTGCAGTCATTATAATACTTCATTAAAACAGTTTGTACACAGCAGGTTTTCTGTCCCTAGTTGCTTCTATAAGAAGACTGATTAAATAGGGGTTTATGAGCTACAGAAAATTACTTTACATACCTGAGACAGATGTTGATTCCCAGCTGTTCCACGGATGATAATACAGCACTCTTCACGCTCTTCTCCTCTGCTGTAAAACAAGGCAATTAAAAAAAAAACAAAAAAAAAAAACAGAGATGTGGTTATTACCGAGCGAGGCACTTCCCTGAGAGGGTATATAAAAGAAGGTCTGGGGGGTTAAATGCTCCCTACACATCTCTAACAGCTTGCATTACGATTATGGAGAATGGAAAAACATGACAGCGTACTGTGATTTGCTCCTTCCAAGGCAGTACAGATGTGACGCAGTGAAATGGCAACTTTGTGGCTGGCAGTTTTACAGCAGTCGTTTGCTATTTAATTGTGATGTTTGCGAGGTGGCGTGGTATCAAGGTGACTTGGGTAATTTCACTAACAGTCAGCCATGGGTAATTTCACAGCAGCATTTTGATGGTTTAGAGCAGTGGAGTCATAACTCAGGATATTAAGGCTCTGGCAGAGTTATTGAAAAAAAAAATACAGTATGAAACTTTGAGCCTGGTGAGAAAGCTCTTTATCTCAGGACTTTTTCCTTATCTGTGGAGGCTTTCGAGCCCCATGCCGCAGCTTTGTACACAAACAACTGGCGAGCAATCAGTCTCAATAGCTGCTCTCATGGGCTCTTACTTAGCGCCATTATTTGTGCAGAATCATAAAAATATATTAGTTTTTGGAGTTACAGTGCAGTAATTGTGCAGCGAGAAGGATGAATGCAGCAATAACTGTGGGAGGACTGACATTTTGTTGTGGAAGATGTTTCCACTGCTTCCTGGCTTTGGGGAAACGGAATATTATTACATTTGTGCTAATGGATCCCCTGCTTCAGACAGTTTATGGTAAGACGATGAGATGATTTTAACAATTAATATGAATATCATCCAGACGCCATCAGAGGCAGGGAAAACTTCAAATCCAATTTACAGACTAATGGTGCACAAAAATGCAAGGGAGATGATAATGCGGGAGCCGTAATCTCCATTTTGAAGTAATAATTTACATTGTTACCATTGAGAGAGCTGAGCTGGGCAATGTGGATTAATCACAGGCTATCAAATCTTGTATTAATTGAGAGAAAATAGCTTTTGATGAGGACATGTATCAGTGCCAGGACAACTACTTCTGTATTTTGTCTCTTACCCTTCTCTCTTCCCATATTAACATCTCTAAAAACCTCTTGCTGATGGCAATTACTGTCTAATGGAGATTAATCCTCACTTGTTGTATTTATACCCTCCCTGCCCATTCCTCTCTCCTCTTGCCTCTTCAGCGTTGTAGCACCAGAGTCGATTTTACCGTTTGTAATAACTATAATCACAACCGTTTAACTTTTCGTAAAAAGAGACACAGTTGAAAGGTGACACATGCAATTTATCTCTGAGATTAGTTGTGACAGTCTGTTCTTAGTGTAACTGAAAATTATGAAGAAGTAGAAGCAGATCAGGGATCTGCAGCTCAGAGTTGATTTAGTTTCCAGACACTCCTCTGTGCTTTGGATAAATTAAAACTAAAGTAATATTGAAAATAAAGAAGCCTGCAGAATTGAAGTGCCTTTGAGAGTGAGTCATTGTTAGGAGACCCATTAGGAGAAAGATGAGCGCACATCATCTACAACAATATAACCACTAATGAGTGAAGCCTTAAAAATAAACGTGAAATTGAGTTGCAGGAAATTAGGTTTTTTTTTTCTGATGGAGGCTGTGTGACCCGGTCGAACACTGCAGAACAAACAAGAAAGTGGATTTTGAGTTGAGATTGTCCTGTCAGCTGCTGTTTCCAAAATCAGAAATGAGCTGTCAAACTCAACCTTCAAGCAAACATGGCAACAGAAGTGTTCTCAACTTTATCTGGTGATGAAAAGTGAGATCTTCAGAAGAAGACTTTAATAAGAGAATGCTGTGTCAACAACTGTATCAAGTTAAGAGTGAACAATTTTATGATTTTAATATACTTGATTATACAATAGCAATATGTGTGTACTTGACAGGACTACGTTCTCAAATGTAGAATTACATGGTTCTAGGAAAACCAAACACAGATGTATGAGTGACAGAAGTAAAGCTCCTGTCAATCACAGAACCAGGCAGAGTTCACGGTGGAATAGCAATACCAGAGACAAAGGCTGCAATACATAGAGAACTGACCTTCCAAAACTGTATGAGAAAAACTGGGGGGGGGGATCAAATAAAAGAGTGCATAATGTTAGATTAGGCAGCAACACCGTCTCCATTTTAATCCTGAGCATCCAAGGCCAACGCAGGTCTTAAGCAGAAACATGACCGACACATTTTACAGTATATTATCACAATCTCAAAACTGATGACTGCACATATGGTGTCTTTTATATCCTAGAACAAAGATCATGTCAGCAGGTCAGGGAAAATGTATTGTATGATAAGAGACTCAATAACACAGATTCAGACTTTCAGGGTTTCATGTAACAAACCTTGAGAACCAACCGTGCCAACTTGAAGGGAGGAGCTTTCTTTATCATTATTCTTTTTCAGAACTGGTTTCTGGTTTGAACATGTATGACTGAATTCTCCAATACTACACCTTGCTGGTAGCCTACAATAACTGTACAGCATTTGAGCAGACTTAGAGGTGAGCTGGCATGCTTGAGCTGCAGCGAGTAGGGCGAGGTAAGTGGACAAAGAGGCAGGGACTTCATAGATTTCCACATATTGAAGAAACAAACAGTGCTGGGTTACATGTAAGCCATTTTAAGGCAGGAAGGGATTATTTTCATGGAGGGTGACTTTACATACCACTTAATTTACTACTATAGTCCAGTAGTCCTACAGTCAGGAACTAAATGTGGAGTGAAAGTAACAATATTTGCCACAAAAAGAAAGTGAAGTATCAATATAAAAATGCACAAAGTGACCACTGACTGCTCCCTGATTATAGCCTTTATGTACATTGTTTATATACTATGCAATATTTTAATGCTGAGACTCTTCAAAAACACTCTATGTCTAAATATACGCTATGTCTACACTGTATAGCAACATTTTAAATTATGTCTAATGTGATATTCTTCTCATCTTTTTTGTTTTCCTTTAGTTTTTCCTCTATTTTCAGCATGTGGCACTGTTTTGAAATGACAAGATAATGCAGCAGTGTTCAACACATCACAGCAAAATGTCACTAAAGTTGGGGTTTTATATGTGTATGTCTTACAGGTAATCTTGCTTTTTCTAAACTACTGAAGAAAGTAGTTTAACAAAAGGTTGATCATGGGGAAAAAAATCAATTTAAATGATGATTTACCTGAGAAAGCATGGATCTCCAAGCTATTGCGATGTAACAAGACTCTCTCTTATTGTTTCCAGCAACCCAATTTAACAGGCAGCTGAGATAAATGAGATTGCTGGACAGCTGCCTGCAGGACTCACGGCCATGATGGGTGAGGAGAAGCAGCTCAGGACAGTGAACTGACAGAGGTTAATACTTGGCAAATGGGTGTGCTCTCTCCATACATTGGGAGCGTTCAAGTAGGGCAGAGTGGTTGAGTGTGTAGTCAGTGTCAATCAGACACACAGTGGTGCCCCGCTGCACATCTCTACACCTCACATGCACACACACACACACACTTCCACTCACATGTAACTGGCAGATGGCAGGACTGAACAAAAGTCCTGACAGCTGCCTGGCCTCCTCGGAGGCTGCTGTGTGTGTGAGGAATATCATAGCGCAAAACGCAAGAGCTCCGTGTGAGTGTGTGTGTGTACTTGTATTACTCATGTTGTGGGGACATAAATGGGTTTACAGTCACAATGAAAGGATTCATGTCACTTTCAGGGACACAAAGCAAGTCTGTAATGTAAGTCGATACATGTTAGTCGGTAGACGTGGCTTTAGGTCAGGGTAAGTTTCCAGGAATGTCTTCAGGAAGTGGTGGACACATGAAGGGACTGAATAACCTACTGTAGTAAGTCTATAACAGATTCTTGCTTTGATGCTGGAGCAATGAGTGACTGAAAGATTCCTAAACTACTTAAATGACACCACTCAAAACATGGTTGTACAACAAATGATGCTGTTCACTCCTATCTGACATGAATTACTTGCAGTCACTTTGCTCCCCGTCTTCTTGAAAACTAGCACTGTGTAGCTATGTGATCGATGTGGCATCAGATGCACTCAAAAATCAGTTTTCCTTATTGTCACTTGACTTGGATGTCTGAGCTTCACGGTGCAGAATGATGAATGTGTAGAGTTTGACAGTAGAAGGCTGTGACAATTTTTCTGTGCTTACCTCAAATCTGAAGTTTAAGGCCTGAACCTAAAAGCATGGGTTTGAAAGCCAGTCTTTGTATAGTATATAACCCCCCCAAACATGTCAGGTTCATGTCTGAATGAGCAGCCTGCTCAGTTTTCCATAAAAGTCATACCTAGTCACATTTCTGTATCACTTTCAGAAAACGAAAGCACAATCTACATACGTCAAGTTGTGTGAAGAGGAAGGTTTTTTCCCCCCACATTTCACCACTATTGATCAAAAAAACATCACAAAGAGCAAAAGAGCCTCAAAATCACAAAATATTTTTGTCATTCACTTTGCTCTATAATTTCACATCCATCCATTATCTATACACTGCTTAATATGTAAGTAATTTAAATATAAAAATTGCAGAAAACCTTACTGCAATGAAGACAGAGCCTGTAACAGGTCCGATAAATGAATATTACTAAGGTTTTAACTAAACATTAACAGGAGTTGAAGTTCAGTTTGTTGCTTCCAGCTGTTTGTAGGAGTCTTTCCTCTGAGGTCAGCAAATATCTACAGCAGGAGTACAAGCGCAATTTCATTTGTTAATTATAATTAGAAATGATCCTGATCAATCAGGACCCGACGTTAACGCCACATTGCGTACTTTCCTTCAATTCATACATGTGAATTGTCACACACAGAGTCATGGTATGTAGCTTTTAAAAGTTACCTATTTTTGCTGCTCTATTAATATGCCCTCAGTTCTCAGTCAGAGTAATTATTTTTTTAATTAGATGCTTAAATCTAATTTTTTTTATACCTGTATGTCATATCATGTCCCCTGCTTACAATGTTGTGAATTACTATTAGAATGTAACTAAAGTCCACTGATAATTCAATGTCAAAACCACTGAAAATCCCAAATCTCCTTCAGACGTATTGAAAAACTTGACCACAAAAATACATTTCTAAAATGCAGGAGAACTATTCCACATAATTGTTCTGTGTTATTGAAATGGCATAAATGAGTCTGACCGAATTCTAAAAATGAAGTGCGTATAAAAAATGAATGCCATAAAATGGAAAAAATCAACATCTCTGAAGTGTGTGAGTGAATTTAGATAAATAAATCATCAAAACAAACACTCAGAATTAGGATTCTTCATCGAGCCTCAGAGGAGACATGCCTCTGCTCTGCTCGACTTACAGAGACGGCAGTAATAAAAAAGACATCCAGCGCACTGTGGGAACAGATTTCAGTCTTCAGTGGAAAAAGGCTCGCTGACAAGCTTTCTACTCATTGACATATGCATAATGAATGAAAGCATACAGAACACATTCCGCATATCCTTTTTAATCACTATTATCCATTATTTAGACTGCCATTTCAAAAACACTATAGACAGATGCTTCCTTTTATTAGCTGTTTTCTTGCCACAACTGCCTGTCTACTAACACATAGCATCTGATCTTATTGATTCTTTTATTCTTGTGAATTCTCTCTACTGCTCTTCAGCAGTTCAGGGACATTTGTCTGAATGCGTACACATGCATACTTACAAAGCTTATTAAACTCTGCACACTGCTGCAGAAATCTCTACAGCCTGATACATCATGACCATAGAAAATGTTCCATTTTTTACAAAGTTGGCTGGTATCCATTTCAATTTTAAACTGAACACCTTTAACACAGCACTCTAAATGATTGTTTTACAATGTAAACCAGAAGTAACCATAATAGTAATACCTATTTGTACAGCTGGGGACAGTTTAGGCAATGTTATACCAAAAACATTGACTATTGCAGGCCTTTTAAATACACATCAACTAGACTGGATATTCACTGCAGATGTCTGTAATTAAATTCTTCCTGATTGCAGAAATCTGCAGTTGAATTACGAGTAGCTGTAATTCCAATTTTAGACATGTACAATTTAATTCAGGCTACAAGTCAGAATGATCAGAATTCTGTTAACAAACACGAATGATGTTGCGGATATCTGTTGTGTGAGAAGCTATGACAAGTGACAGGTGGATGCAACTTGCTTTTCAGACATAACATGGCCCCGCATCTGGGCTGAAAACCCTGTCAGCTAACTCCAGAATGGGAGATCAGTATTCTGAGTCCATCCACCCATCCCTAATCTTCCACAGTGGCAAATTACAACCAGATATTAACGGTTGTTTTTAAACTAAGGCTTAAACCTTTCTGATTGCCATTGCCTGTTATATTTATTATTGAGCTGTGCACCTTGTGTTTATCTTCTACTCTGTCTTGTGTAAAGCACTTGAAATAAGTAACATAGTTTTGCCTTGTACGGCATGCTTAGCTGCAAGTATTTAAACAAGTAAATGGGCTGTCCTTATATAGTGCTGTTCTACCTCGGCAGTACTCAGAGTGCACAATGTTTTTCAGTCACCCTTTCACAAACTCACACACCAATGGTGGCAGAGCTACAATGTAAGCCGTTTCCCTGCCATCAGGAGCAACTCTGAGTTCAGGGTTTTGCCCAAGGACACTTCAGCACACTTCCTTAAAACTGCTAACCTTGCGATTAATACGATTAGACAACCTGCACAACTACCTGAGCCACAGCTGCCCAAGTAACCGCTACAACAACAACACAATGCAAAGATCCTAATGTCTGGATGTCAGATCAGCTCACTATTAGTTGACATAAACCTACAAAATCACTTTCAAAAGTCAAAAAGCTATTTTTGAAAATATAAAATATATATAAGAACAAACCATTTCTGTTCTGTGCACTTGAACAGCATTTTATCATCAACTGAAATCTACTGATGAGACTCCAATTGGCTACACTGTACACAATGTATGCACATAGAAGAAAGGATGGGCAACGGCACGCTCTTATGTTTACCAGCAGAAGAGGCACTGCATTTGAAATATTTCAAGGATATTCATATAATCTTGCCAACCCACAAGAATAAAACCGTACTAAACACAGCAGCATTAGAACATTACCATGAACAACGGTGAAACTCTGAGGCTACCAGGAGACCAATAGCTTTTAACTTTTAACAACATTGTACAACTTTGACCATTTTAGTAGCTTTCAAAGCTTGGAAAGGAACTCGTCACTTCTTTAAAGGTGTTCTGAGTCAGAAACTTTTTTACAGCTGATGCAGTACATCATGTAATTTCAGCAAGATTTTCTACAGTGCAGTAAAATAGCCAAAGTAATGATAATGTTATTTAACACACATTTTTCTTCTACTATGAGCTTAAATGGCCTTGTTTGTCTTGGATATAAGAGAGAAAGATTTGCTGTAAAACTGAATATGGTTAAAAGACGACTGATTAAAGGACTGTGATTTGTCAATACCTAAGCTTTTGTGAAATACATTAAGTTTTATTTTTAGCTTTAATAAAAACATTTACATTGGCATTCTTTTATTATTATTATTATGTTTATATTCTTTTTAACAATTAATGCAATAACATACATAGTGTTCAAAGGGGGTTAATGGTTTATGTTGCTGTCAAAAGCTATCACCATAAGCTGTGCATTTGCATAAAAATCAATTAAACTGCAAAAGTGAACAACATTTAATGTGTTTGAGTTGCATAGTAATTGCTGGAAAGTGTTGGCTGCTGTGCAAGGTGCTACTTTTGCTTCGACTATAGAGACACTTAACAGTAATGCTTGACAGGTTTGTTCGTACATGCTGGCTTTGTTGGTCTGAGAAGGAGGTAGAACAGATTAAAATGCCTGGTTATTCTCAAAAATGTAATTGCATTCTGCTACTTAATCTTCACAGACACAAGACACCCTTCACCTCTTCCCCTTTTCTTTCTGTTACAGTAGTTCATGGGCCACAAAGTGAACAAACGTCTTCCACGCAGCTTCTTGAAGACCTTGTGTTGTTGCTGAAATATTCAGAGCTAGGAAATTTGTTACAGTGACACTTCCTTGACTGCTGACAGACAAGTTCCCGGAACAAAAGATGAATCAAATAATACTGAATAACTCACTCAAGAAATGTGGGAACGCTGCCGCCTTCATGAAGAGCTGTTTGTTATTTCATTCAATGCTCGGGGCAGATATGGATCGCTACACATGCACAATGTGATGTTTCAATCAACTAGTTAAAAACCTAACTACCTTGTATAGAAAATGGACCCTGTTTCTAAATTGCTAAATCTGAAAGACCAGATGACATTGATTTGCTAATTTTCCCTGCAGTGAGCCTATTAATAGAATTGTTCACTATGTTTTCTGCTGCTTCTTGCTTTTACCTACATAAACACACTATTCCTGACAATGGCTGAGGACAGAAAATGACGGTTTCATAATTATAACAATCTCACCAATCAGTGCCAGATGATTACACAGACGTCAGACCGCTAACGTTCATTTCAAGTGTCATTTATCTGTATTTCTGTTGATTAAAATCATTTTAAACATACAGCACCAATATAGCTTCATTAATGGAAGATTGTGATCATTTATACAACCTACATGGTAGATGTTACATTAACCTAAACATATAGAAGTAAATATATTATCTCACTCAATACTAGGTTACTGGGAAGGACATTTGATGGTGTGTTAGAAGTTACATGACTTTTTGTTGTTAGTACAGCTTGTGAACATATTTCAGGTGAACAGCATGATGGGTTTTTTAAAAAATATGTAAATTAAAACAAATACATATGCAATTAGCAATTCATTACCTGCAGGAAAAAAAAAATACAGTTTGGAAGATTTCTGGGTATTCACTAATTAGCATCTTTTCTTTCTGGCTGCCATCAGTCTGATCAGCTTGTTTAGCCCACTGGCTACCAAACAAGCCAACCTGCTGAAATCATTCACTTGTTTGATTTGTGAAAACATAACAAACCTGGGGAAGAAAAGAGGTCTGAAAATGAGCAGGAATTTCTCCACATTTTCAACTCCTGTCTGCCACTCCTCGGAGACTGTCCTTTACTTTCATATGACATTGAAGAGGTGTGTCAACCAGGACGGCTCAACAGTGTTCAGAGCCTTTAACATCTCAGGACAAAGCCTATTCACCCCTGGAGCCCTGCCACTGCTGAACTCTTTAACCACCTCTAGGAACTCTATCAGAGAGAAGCACAAAGCTTTACCAAAGTCTCTTCACCCTGCCCCCCTCTGAGGAGGATGCAGCTCAGAGATCCTTAAAGTGGAAGCACTGCCTGCCGTTAATGGGTCATGTCTGAGTAGACTCTTTGTCATCCAGACTTTTCTTTTTTGATTCTTGAAGGCATTTCAGCTCTTATACAGGAGGCTTTCTCATTTATAACTGAACTGTAGGGAGTCCCCATAGTTATTCTCACCCACAAAACGTAAGGCTCAAGGTCCATCCACAATTGCCTTACAATCACACGGAACAACACTCAGGAGCCAGTTCCTCAGGAAAAGACTACATCCAAAGCACAAGCAATGTCCACAATCTATTAACAGAGAAGACACGTGGCTTAAGAGAGGAGTTTTAGTCATCTATGTTAAACTAGAACAGTCATTTTGAAATAGACGGCGCCTATGACGCCACTTATCAGGTACGTATAAGACAGTCCTCAGATCCTTCCCCAGACAGTTTCACCACAGTTGACATCTTGATTCATCCTGCACTTTGCAGTTTCACACCCATTCACACCTCGAGGCGTGTGAGTCTGGGTTCAGTGTGAGTTTCTCCTCTATGCATCCTTTTTGTCTTTTGGCACCCGCAATGTATAAAAGAGGTGTGAAACACAGCTGGAATATACAAACCATGTCAGCAGCATGTAATGTGCATCTATCAGTATTGACACATCACTCTTCATTTGCATAGTTCTCTTTTCTGTTTCACATCTGTTTACACTTCACATCATGCATGTGTATATTAACATGACATCTGTACATTCTCATCACATGATGCTACATTGCCAGTGGAATGAAAAGTAGATATATACTGTAAATGAACACTGTTCTGCTCATCTGACAGAGATCAGAAAATACAGCCATGCACGTTTGGGACTAAAACTTGAGGACACAAGCTGCGGAAAGGTATCGAGGATATAAAAACTGAGAAATGAGAAGAGGGGCTTGTGGGTTGAGGGCGAGAAAGGTTCTGGTGAACTAGAATTAACCTCCAAGTGTTTGGATGAGGAGACCATAACACACTCCCAAAACATTTCCCCAGTAAAATGCAAGACACTGCACCAAAATAAAGTTTTGCAAGAGTTATGTACAGTATGTGCTGGATATTTTAGCACTACAATGAAGCAAAACCAAAAATGATCTTAATTTCATATTCATAAGCCAGAAAGCAACACAGCAGATGACAGAAGTTAGATTTATGTCTCAAGTGCAAAGTATCTGGCTGACTTCACTGATCCACACTGTGCCCTTTAGTTATTTTTGTTTGACTAAATTGTCAAGGAAAAAAAAAGTGAAGGTGTTGCTCTTCTCCACTGACCTTTGTACCGAGCCGGAGTGAAGAAGCACTCTGTGGCAGAGCTGGATAGATGAGCCACAACTTTCTCCAGAAGGTCAGCCAGCACTGGGGAGCAAAAACAGACACGTAAAAAAAATAAACCCGAGCTCCAATAAATATTGCTTTCAAAGATAATCAGATCTTCAAATTCAGATACGTCAGCGCCTTTACTTCATCCTGTTCTGTTTGCTATTAAGCAGCTATAAGTTGACTGGACAGATACTTCCTGTAAGACATCAAGCGTACTTAGCCATCACTGAGTCATTAGCATTAAAAATTACTAATGAAAGATATATATATATATATATATAGACAGATTAGAAGTGAAGCAGCATTACATCTAGGATGGGCGTTTCTACTACAGGAGATCGTGGCTGAGCAGCGAGAAAACATGTATCATCATCAGTGGGCTCTGCAAATGTGCATCCGCTCATATCAATTTGTGGCTTCACTGCCCCTGACTATCCCTGAGTAAACCCTGTCAGCTTTGCTTTTAGTGTCATATCACATCGCTGGGCAAAGAAACCGCCCACAGTCACTGAAGATCTAATTGTGGAAATAAGAGGGAAACACTGGGTGATGAGGCTGCTAGAAAAAGTCATACAGAGAATACGGCATCAATCTCTCACAACAGAGTGGCCCAGAGCACAACCGAGAGGCTGCAGAACCTGTTGTTTGAACTTGTGGTACAGGTGAGTAACTATCATTGCTTTCTAAATTGTTATTATTTGATTAAGTAAGCATTTAAAGGACTTTAGATGGAATTTTGTAATAATTTCTTAAAACGTGTTTACCTTGGCAGCTGTACTGTGAGTTGTATCCCTAACTTCACTTAATATTTACATTTTTGCATTATAGATTCCTTTATTTTGGCTCTAGGACCAACATTTTCTGGCATGAAATACATGCCAAGTGTCAAGAGAACCAAATTCGTGAATACTCAGTTTTCATTCCACCTGCCACAGGTGCCACAAGGATGCAGGTGCACATTTGTACTGAAATGTCAGCTATTTTGTAAACATTAAAGTGCAGCCTTCCAATCATTTCACAAGCTGCCAGTTTAGAAAACACAATAGGAGCTGATCATAACGTCTAACGTGACTCACAATGCGACTCAGTGACTAACGAATGCATCTCATTGATATGCTGTTGAGGGAGGTGAATTAGGCAATCAATAAGCTGACAAGATAGTGAGGTATTGAACATGAAACTATTCTAATTCGAAGTGTTTTGATGAAGAGATAGTATAGTTCATCATTTTTGTCTTGGCGCTGAATGGAAGCCTGTCAAAAACACAAGTGATAATCACAGCGACTTCAGAACTAGAGAAAAGTAAATGTTCAATAAATTGCGGAGGAAATCGAGTTAATTTAGTAGTCGGCCCATAAAAGCTACAATTTCCTTCACTGAATGTTTCTTGAAAAGTTAAATGTTAGGTTTTGTGTGGTTAATGATGTGCCAAACAAAATAACATTTCTAAAGCAGGGGGAAGTTTAATAAATCTGAATTGTGGTCTTCCAGTGAAAAACCCCAACTGAGCAGCACAGAGCAGAGAGTAGATCTTTTACTGACTCGAGTTCAACAGTGTGCTGATGAAAAGAAGCAATCACTGTACAGTAGATGCATTAATGAGAAGATTGTTAGGCCTCCTTCATTTGAATTTTTGTCTATTTTTGTCTTCCATGAATCACAGCTATTTACTCCTACATAGGAGAAGTGGGGGTAGGTGTAATTTCAGAGGCTGTCAGTGCTGATGGGTTCTTAAAAGGTTCATGGACATCAGATTTATGTCGTCTTGGTGGATTAAAGTGCGTAGTGCGCCTGCATCACAGAACAGGACATCAGCAGGTGTCTTTTCCTAATTATCAATACACTTAAAATAGTTAGACACTTTACAGCGAGCTAACAAGAAACTGATGTCATTAAAGTGGACTCATTTGACTTTCATATCTATTTAAATGAATAACCATGTGTGATGTGTTTCCATGGACTCACATAGCATTTATATAACAGAGTCTAGAGACACGAGGGCTGATCGGCCCACTGGAAAACAACGGTGAGAAATAACATTTAAGCATGAAATTTGCAAACGCAGCACTTAACATTTTGTCTCCGAGATTATAGCGCTGCTAAGTTGTGGTGCGATGTGCTGCTATTAAACAAATGAAGAGGGGGTGTAAAATACACACATCACATAGGTTCAGGGCTGTTAAAAGACAGAAAAGAGAGTAATGCCCTGTTGACACTTTGCATTAATATGCGCCTTGGGTGATTTGATCTCAAGTGGACGGCTGAAAGTACATCACTTCACAGCTGGAATTAGAATTTTGAGTGGCCACTTGTGATCACATCTCACTTCCACCACTCTACATGCTTTACATTATTTCCTGTTGGCAAGAATATATATGCGTTGTTGTTTTTAACCAACAGGAGGCAGCAATGCATTTTCTAGTCTGCTCCAAATTCAAACAAGTTGAAGAAGAAAGGTTGATGATTGTTGTTGCACTTTAGAACAGAGATGCTTCCTTTTTAAGCACACATCTGTGTAGAAAACGTGCGTTGTAATTGTTCACATACTCGCGTGTGATTTGACACTAGACATAAACTAAAAACATGGTGACACTCGAGGAGGTTGGTATGTGGTCAGTGATAAGTGGTTGATAAAACTGCTTTACAAGCACAGGCGACACACTGTCAGCACCCACCATTCAAAATTTTTTGACATGAGCAGATGTAACGGTCTCAAACTTGTTTCCATGTATTTTTGCAGACTTCCATTTCAACTTCTAAATGCTACTGATCTCTCGACAGCTATTTTAACAAGCAGATTTAGGTTTTCTTGTCCCCAGTGTGCCCTGGGTGCATTCACACCTGTGTTTTGAGCTGTTCATTTAGAATCGGATCACCCAAGACACAGGCTACTGTCAGGTGTTAATGGCCTCACACCGGCACATAAGTTAAAAGTCAAACTTGAATTCAAATAATCCGTGTTTCACTCCAACTCAGATCTTAATTGTGTCAAAATCCATTAAACTTTTTGCCTGTTGTACTGTACAAACATTACTCTCTTTCCATTATTGCTGTTATTGTACAAGTATTTTATACTGAACACCCACAGCTGATGGGTTGTTATCAGGATAAATTCCTGTTATAATCTCTTTTATCTTAAACATTCTGTTAGTCTTCAGAGTCTGTTACTGTGAGTTATAATGAAAACAAAGATCTCATTTACATTTAATCACTTCTTCTGTTATGGGTGGACTGGGTGCTTCCAAGAAGCATTTGAGTTGGATTAAAATCAGATTGCTCAAACCATCTCCAGAGGGATGTTTATTTAAGCCTTTCTCAAGACTATGTAATTTAGCTTTGGCAATAATGCATCTTTAACATTCATGCCAATAAATCTTATTTGAACGTTATTAAAAGGTGTAAATGGATCTACTCCTTCTATGTGCAGTCAGTCGTCTGTGAAGGTGAAAGGAAAGACAGTCATGTTTGACCGTGGAATGATTTGTGGGTTAGAGAGTACTGATATGAAGGAGTGAAATGAATAAAAACCCATGAGGACAACACAATTTTCATCTTTCGCGTTGTGATAAATGTGATTAATTTGATGTGTTTGTCTTCATGGATGAGTCTTAGATTGTTACTGCGAGCTATTAACTGATAAAATGCACCAGTTATTCTCCTTCTACATTTTCGTCAGTGACTAAACATCGTCAGGTGCATTACCAGTCGCCTCCAGCATGTAACACTCAATTACCCAGAATGGCTTGTGAGACACTCCCTGTGCCCCTTGGTTAGCCTTTTTTTTTGGCTTTAACATGCATTTATTGTAGTTACTTCTAAGACTTTATTCATTTTCTTGTCAAAAAGTAAATTTCCAGCTCATCTTCTGATGCATTAGTCATCGCAGTGACTCATTCCCTTTTACAACAACAACACTGTCAGCATGAATCTATTGTCAGCATGTATGCAGTATTATCATTATGTTATTAAGGCTGAAATGTCCTGGCTAGAAGGCAGCCCAGAAAACCAGTAGCTTACCCTTTCCGGTTAGGATGTTGGGCTCTGAGGTCATGACTTTGCAGTACTGTCTCCGGCAGTTCTCCATCCAGCTCTCATCGTTGTTTGAGTCTTTTGGTGAAGCCAGAAATGCGCTGATCTCAGAGTCTGCACATGGGAGACGAACTACAGGTGAAATATCAGCATAATGAAGTTAATATTAATAATTATATCGATGTTCCGCTTACCCTGTAAACTATGTTGGATCTCTGGTGGGTCCAAACTGTAGCAGCGAGGTAGAGGATAGCATGAAAACATAGGCCAGGGGTAAGGATGTTCTCCCTGGGGGGAGTAGATAAGAAAATTCAGTGACTACTGCCAGAGCCCCTATAGAAAAGGTTTGCTGCTCTGAAGCCATCTTGGTAAAGCCCCCGAGCAGTTATTTTGAGCTAACAAGCCCAGGTTCCTACGTAAATAATTGGGGAGAGAGCCACAACAGCAATTGCAATTGTCAACTGGACGTAAAAACTGCATGTATAGAACCACCAGTCAGATCAGAATAAAAAGGCACATGTAAGGGTTGGAATCTTTGCCAAAAAATAAGGTAAAAATGTTTTTCCCCGCTGGATGTATTTATAGAAAAGGTATGCCATCTGGAATGCAGCCACAGATTTCTATTCAAGATTCTTGAAGTGACAAATCTGTCCCTTATAACATCTCTCCTACTGCTCAGAATCACATGCTTAAATGTCACTAACATACACACTGTGTGAAGCTACGGTGGATAAGATCTTTTCAAATCTACATGATTCATGATATTTGCATTGTTTTCTTAAATCAATTTCCTCTCTGCTCCAACTCGATAGCTGCTATGGCTGCTTATGAGGTCACCTGATAAGAAAAACACTACAAAATGTGAACAGTGTCATACAGTTTTACAGTGACTTACTGATGGCTTCATTACTAAGCTGTTCTTCTGCACTAAGCTGGTAGCAGCTAATCAAATGATCGGTAATATTTATGTGCCATCATTTATTTCCTCCATTCTCTGGTTTTATTTCTCTTTTCCTTCATTCATTCCTTTCTTTGGAGCCCAAAGCCAGTTCATTATTCTTGTCATGACTTATTTTTGAAGAACCATAACTTGTGAGTCATGGCTCAGCATGTGACATATACCAAAATAATATGCTCTAAATGTCAATGAGGTTTAGAAAGCAGACCTCTTTATCCAATTGTCTGTGCTCGCCGCTTATGATAATCCCTGCTGGTATTTGAGTCTACCTCTCAATAATGTGGTTCTCTGAGAACGTTGGACAAAATGTATGTTAGGGAGGCATTGATGATTACAGACAGTCTTTATGCAGCTTTTGGAATTGTAGTGATTCTGTGAGCAAGATGATTTGCAAGACTTGACATTATTGCCAGTTTTACATATTTTTCCACATGGAAATGTCCTGTTCTGTCACTCTTCACAACACTGTTGTTGGAAGTTTAAAAACAGGACACACAGTTAGGACTATAGCCAGAAATTTAGAAATCATGAGGCCTAATTCCTCCACAACCCTTAAAAACATTTTTATGACCCGCAAAACTATTATTTCAAAAATATTACCCTTTACTTATTTAATCATCTTCTAAATTATCCTGTACCATAAACCTACTTAACCTTCCCAGAGAGAGATGAAGTAGCATCCTACCTAGTCAGTGT
This sequence comes from Stegastes partitus, assembly GCF_000690725.1. Lineage (NCBI taxonomy): Eukaryota > Metazoa > Chordata > Actinopteri > Pomacentridae > Stegastes > Stegastes partitus. The sequence continues at coordinate 73,510 of NW_007578320.1, forward strand.
GCAAGAGGCAGGCTATGCTGTACCCGGGTCACCAGTCAATCACGACTCTCACACAGAAAACTGCACGTCTTTGGAGTGTCGGAGGTGCAAACCCCACACCACCTTATTCTGAGCTGGAAGAGTCAGCCACACTGCACTGCCAAGCTGCATATCAATGATACTTTCTGATTTTTTTATTTCTCCACATTAAGGTTTAAAAGTTGTTTCTTTGCACTGTGTAATTTGGTGGAGTGTAGTGATAGCTGCTGTCTGTCTCTTTCAAGACTTTATGACAGTTATGACCTCAGTGTCTCCTGGTGATTTTGTTTTTTTGTGCGCACTTAAAGTTTTACAAAAACAGCGTCCTAGAGTTGTGTTTGGATACTTTAATCAAATGCAGAAGTGAAAAAAGGTGACAGTTCCACTTCTGACAAATGAAATATTTGAATTATCATTTAATTAAAGTCTAAACAATTTGACTTTTAAAATATTCTTTTCATAGCTGTCCCGGCATTCATCAGTTCTCCTTGTTGCTGGTAAATATTACTGTCAGAACTGTCAGCACCAACCATTGTTTTAACACAATAATGCTTCTTATTTTATGTCTCACTAAAAGCAGAATTATTTCATTTGTTTTGTAAACTTCAAACAAATTTTGTACTTATTTAACAGCTTTCTGCTTCTGGTATTATCTTCAAGTAACAGGGGAAATGAATAAAAAGAGACCTGTGAAACATGAAGGAAACACTCACTAAGCTAATTAACACTCTCCCTCTTCGAAATCTCTTTCATATCCTTTCCTTGACCTCAGCATAAATTAGTTCCTGTTTGGAGTTTGGTATAAACAACACCTAAATAATTGATATCTATCCCAAAACATGCTGAGTAAATAAGGCTGCAGGCTTCAAACAAGGACTGAAGCGCTGATGGTGATCAAGTAGGGCTCTTCATCTGTGCTAAAATTACCAATAACTCGGGCAACAGAATGGAGACGGGCGGATGGATTTGTGGTTGGATCGTGAGGACAGAGAATACTGAGTTTGTGGAAATTATAAAGAGTGAAACGAAAGATTTAAAAGAGTTTCTCAATTTCATTTTGTGCGTGTGTTTTTTTTTTTTACTAAGTTCCCGTGCAACGAAAAAGTAGGTTTGACAGTGGAGATGTCCAGAAAGACCATAAGTTGGGAGAAATACGTTTGTTTTTACCAGCTACAATGGAAAGAGTCTCTATATGTATGTGTGTGTGTGCGTGTGTGTTTTTCTTGATAATCATCCATTTGATCTCCTTCACACTCAGTGAGTGTATAGCAGGGTCCCAAGGAAGTGCAGAGCCAAACATGAAGTGAAATGGATGAGCAGTCTTTATATTTACTTTCTCAACAGCATTCTTTCAATGATTGTGTCCTCAGCGGGCCTCAGGAAGTTGACAGCGCATTCACAACAGTTCACTGACCGCAGCTCATTCTAACTTCAAACTAAATGCAAACTTATTACTGCCAAACGTGAACTCCTTATGGATGCTAAATATAGTACCGTTCAGCCTTCCCACTATTTTCCCACCACGTTGGTTGTGTCAAAGCAGGCGACAGACAAAATCGAGTTTGCATTTGATTTCAGCAACAGCTAGCTTGGTTTGCACTGGTTCTGCTTCTCAGGCTCACACACATGTTTCGTTAAGTAAGTGCATCCATATAGCTGTCCTGTTTCTTTGTGTGTTGTTGCTCTCCTCCTCAGGCTCGCTTTGAGCACTTTTTGTTTCTTATTATACATTAACACAGACCCACAGGGTAAACCGCAAAAATAACATTAAATGTTAGCCTATGCATCCATAATCAATCAGCTATAAACAATGTCATATAAGTGGATTGCAGTCCCATACCAGTGCTGTCGGATCATTGCAGCTAAATCGGCTGTGTATTTGCTGACACACCCCATTCGTCCTGCAATGAATGACTTCAATCACTCACTCATGCTGAAAGCTGCAGTCGGCCAATTCTAAACAGGCACATTTCGAACGGGCACTGGCCTGGTGTGTCCAAAACAGCCTTGCAATGATGCAGCTGTTATCATGGTTGTTTAATATGCAGCTGGTTTGTAAAAAAAAAAAAAAAAGCTAACAAAGCTGACAAAAAAACAGCTTTTTGTCCACCCCTAACTCTCTGTTGCCACTTTTTCATGCATTTTCTGGCATAAAAGACACTTTTTTTTTGTTCACGTCAACCCCTGTAACATAAACACATATAATTCTAGCTTTCTTTTGTGCAAACATCCTAGGATTCTACTCAACAGGAGGAAAGAATCCGCTTCAATTCAAAACCAGCTGAAGGTTGAAAAGTAAGGCAGACCTCTTGCAGGGCTCGAGCGGGAAGCCTCCTCTCAGACGGGCCTCCGATCGCACTGACGCGAACCAGCACATGATTCCTCTCCACCGACAGGCTGTCTATGATGAACTCCCTGAGAAGAGCAGAGAAAAGAGAAGGTTGTTTCAATAATTTAAACAGAGAAGTCCCGATGAGGTTAGCAGCTGCTTTTCAAGGCAGATTAGACAAAAATGAAGGTGTGAGAATAGTTAAATAATGAGGGTGGACTCATGCCCAGATGTAATAAATGTTCACTGAGATTTGTGTTCAACAGCATTTCCACAGAATGACCTAATGAGAAGTGAAATAAAAGACTGAGGGAAGAGGACTTTTGGCCTATTATGCATACATTGATGTGCAGAAGTGTATGTAATATTTTTCATAGGCAAGGTCACCCAAATTAAAATGGCCCTGCACTTCAAAACTTTTCCAATTTAATGCAGCTCCATAAGTTTCTTCTTCATCAAGTAATATGAAAGACTTTGCGCAGAGTTTGAAGCCTCTGAATAACTGCAACTGTATCATTGCTGTAAGGCAAGTTAGAAAAGAGAGATGGGTTTTAATGTTAGAATTTCAGATAAGATCAGAGAATGGTCCAATTACAAAGGCACTTTAGGATCGAAGGGCGTCAGCCTTGGTGGATAGTTCTCATAGCTGAAGCAATTCAGTCTTGAAATTGGTAATAAAGAGGACTGTGTACAGTTCTCTTTCCAAGGGCCTGTTTGCCACAAAATGTAATTTGCACATGTCTAAAAAAAAAAAAAAATCAAAGTAGTCATGGCTCAAACAGCAGAAGCTTTAAAAAAAAAAGTGCAAAATTGCCCACAAACACAGTTTTGTTGAGTACTGGTGTCACTGATATTAGAAAGGAGAGAAACAAGAAAGGAATAGGAAGAAGTAGGGGAAGAGAATGACAACAAAAACCAGGGTAACTCAGAGGTCAGATGCCAAAAAGTAAAGTTGAGATGACATTGAACAGGGGAAAAAAAAGAAGAGGAAGAGAGCAAGGTAAAAAGAAAAGACGAAACGGTGATGTCCATGATGATAATGGGAGCACCAGAGGAAGAGACGGCAGGAGATGGGAGGATAAATTAAGAAGTCATCATTCTCCAAAATTGAGCCAGCCGTCAGACATGCGATGTGAGTTGGCATTTCAGGGCCATTTCCATTCATAACCAATAGCCATGGCTCTGGCAGCCATTACCAAGGGAGAGAGGGCTCTTTCGGAAATGGCCTTTTCACTTTCTTTCCGCTTTATTTCATTTTATTTGTGACAAGGCAAACAAACAAACAATTTCTCATCCTGAGCAATGATTAAATCTGAAAGTGTTCTGTCATATCAGGATGATGCACAGAGAAGCAAAAAAGCTTTACTGAATGAGTATGAGAGAAAATGACGACGTGACGGTTGAATGTGCTAAACTGTTGAAATGTCTGAATGTCTGAAATAACTTCCCTCGGATGAACTTATCTGTGGCTGGAGTGTCCTGAACCCTCTAGACAGCACATATGCTTTGATTGAAATGTTTAGGAAAGCCACAAGAGTCATTTTGAACTTTGCAGAAAGAGAGCGAGCTGTTTCCTACTGATATTTTAGTTTTTGTGTGAAGCAAAGCAAAGCAGCTCGACATGTTTCATGTTTAAATTGAAATATAAGGTTGGCTGTTGCTGAATAAGTTCTGCAAATCCCATGAAATGACCAAAACCTACAAAGGATTACTTTGTCTTTTAGTACTTTCCAACATTAGTTACAGTCATCGTGGCGCTACAGTGTGCGCTTCAGTTGAAAATAACAACAATGAAAGAGCACCATATGATCAATAATAATTATTTTGTATATTTTGACTTGTCCTTTAGAAAGCAGTTTATCTGTCTTGTTAAATGTTCTGCTCTAAATGTACCTTGGTTACAATTCTTTAGAAAAAAAATTAATCCAGGAGATCAGTATCACAATTATCTTTAATGTTGATTTTAATAAATTTTTTTAGTGATGCATGATAATAAAATTTCTGGCCAACACCAAGATCCGATATTAAGATTTCTGATATCACCGATAACTGATATCCCCGATGTTGATATTCAGTTTTTGTTCACACTGAAAAATGAGTCTAAGCATGCACTGTGAGAACGTGAAAACTATTCAAAAGAAGCCCATACCAAATTAGACCACATAGCCTTCTTTATTACGTAACAAAAGTAAAACATATTTAAACATATTCTAACATATTTAACGTTCAAGTCCAGGACCATTTAAGTAAAGACATCCTTGAAATAGCAGCAATGTTAAATATAGAGACGAAGGCACTAATGTTAGATAATCCTCAGTTTTTCACATCGGTTAAATTTGTTCATCGGACCGATACCGATATATCGGAAAAAAACACTAATATCGGCCGATACCAGTGTGGTCGCCGATATATCGTGCATTCCTAATTATAAGATATAATTGTGGTTGGACCTTATAGCAGAATTTAAGCCACTTTAATATGAACTCGTATTTTGTTTTTGCAAGCTAAAAAAGGGAAGTTATAAATTATAATAACAATAAAAAAAAAAAAAAGCAAATTGTCTGAGTATGCACAGGGATAAACATATAACTAAACGTTCATGCGTGTGTTAATGAGTTCATACCCCTCACTGGTGTCTGGGTCAGCGATGTTCTCCCTCTGACTCTGCAGCAGCATGGAGCAGATGTTATACTGGCTCTCCATCAGTAGAAACGAGTCCAGATTACAGCAGAGCACACTGAGCAGTCTGCAGCAATGCACACAAACAAACAAAGACGTCAGAACACAGAGAGGACTGGCAGCCTGAGATACTGTAGCAGAGCAGCAGCGCTGACAAATGTAATTTAGAACATGCAATACAGCAGGGTGGAAGCATGCAGCCAAAGATCCCATTTGGACTTTGGCTGTCTGTTTTCCCCTGGCCTTCTCTGTCTGCAAGTACTGGGTCAGTCAACACCATTTTTTTTCTCCCACCAGCTTGCCATAGCCAATTGTAAGCTTTGTTAAGTAGTAACCCTAGGGAAAGGTTTCATGGTTGATTTTCAGCTGCTGGTAATGACACCAGGACCAAGCAGCCTGTTAAGCTCCAGCTGCATTTTGAAACACTGAAGAAGCAGAAAGTACAAAAAGCCAGAGAAAGCTCAGTGTTTTAGGCCACCGTCCATGACCTGCAGAGAGTCAACGCTTCATACAGTATATGACAAAAACAAACAAACGATGCATCACTGAGTTTTAAACATAACTGTCACTGCTGGTCACTTCTGTTAGCTACAGTGTTTGTTTTTTTTATATATTTTGTAGAAATTAGAGGTAGAATCATGCTAAAAATCCCAAGGACACAAGGGCAGATTAAATTTCCCTTTTCCACAACTTTCTCCCTTCAGCAGAGCAGGCTTGATTCCATTTACGTAAGTGCGTATTAGAAAGATCCTATATGTGTGTCAAGGATGTGCAGCATTAATCACAACAATCTAGTTAATGTTTATTGTCTACCTGCTCTCCAGACTACCTCTGCAATTAATTCTGTCCAAATTAGTTTTGCATATTAGATCGCCAGTAAATTGATTTTCTCAAGGAAGGCTTTGGGTTGCTACATTTCGCTCCATACCTACACTACAGATTCAGCTATTTCCGCATAATAAATGGCACAATTGCTGGTTGTAAGATCCAGGATTAGATATCAGGCCAGCGTGGCTGCAGATTCAAATGGTCACAAGTGGCTGCTCATCTAAGCAACCTGTTTATCATAAACTAATTCGATCTAATCCCTTTGACATATGCTAAAGTTAAATACAGATAGGTTGTGTCATAACATGCTTTTTCATCCCAGTCTTCAAAGAAATATAAGCTTTGAACAGTTTTTGTCTGTATTTTTTGTTAAATAATTCAATGATATTTTACAGATGTTCCTTGTTTTGGTAAATTACAGTAAACAACCAGTAAAATCATAGCAGAAAAAAAAAATCTGTGTAACTGTCCATAATGTTCACACAAAAAAATCTGTATTTTAACAAAAAAAAATGTTATTGTACAGATTTTGATAACTTAGATTCCATGCATTCCTACAGTTTCAAACACTACTTGCAGTCCAACATACCACAATATGAGTTTACTGTCGGCCCAGAGACATAAACTTAGACAGCATCCTTAAGCATCAACCTGGTATAAATGCCAGACACTGCTTTACTCAACTGGTTCACAAAACCCATTATACCAAATCCAGACTTTCTGACATTTTCCCATGAGCCTCCTCTCCCTGTGAGGAACACTCCTCGCCCACAAGCTTTGGTCCTACTCAGAACTGAAACTTTCTGCACACTCACATTTGATTAGCTGTCAAATGCCTTCAAAAAAAGCATCACTCCAGAGTCCTGGTTGTCTATATTTGGCCTAATGCCTGCCCCCTCCTCTTTAAATGAGTATAAAGAAAATCCCATTTCTCTTCTCAGGAATAAGGCCTGTGCTCCAAATATTGCTAAAAGATCTGGCAAATGTGATTTACCTGGAAAGAATTAGATTTTTTTTTTTCTTTTTCAAGATTTGGCAACCCTTTGTTGACAGATGGGAGGCAACCTAGAAGACTTCCACCCCTTGCAGCTGAGGTAGGGTTAACTGCTGCTCTGTGGCCCTGCCACAAACAGGTACGCTCCACCAGATAGCACCGATGGGTTTGTGTGTGCATGTTTATTTTTGTCGCGTTAACAAAATGGCCCTCTCATCACATCAGGTAATACTACATGAAGATTTTTCCCACTTTTAAGCTGTATGGCAAGTCGTGTTAACAGTAACGTACAGACTGGATATGCTTTGCAGATTTTTAAAATGAAATTCTTCCTCGTCACAAAGAACATGAGATATCCACAAGGACGTTCTTCCAATCCACAACTGTAATTTCAGATATCCACACTATCAATTCCTCTGTGAAAATGACCACTCATGTATGAGGTTTCTCATTACAGATATCTACAATTACAGGTATCTGTAATGCAGCCACACCTCCGGTTCCAGATATCTACAGTTTAATTCTGACGAGTCATAAATCTAATTCAAGACATTTTTTTGTCCCTTCAAGATACCTTACATTAGGTTTGAACCAATCAGAATGATGTTGTACATCCCAAACTGGAACTCTGACTAGTCAAAATCTAATCATAGATACCCCAAATTAGAGTTTTTACAAGGTGAAATGACACTGGAGTTATCTGTAGTTACGCAAGAAGCTACAACAAGTGGAAGCCTGAGGCAGCTTGCTTTTCAAACATACCATGATACTGCAAAACCCTAACTGCATACAAGAAGTCACAGCAACTGCCATCGATCTGCTAACGCGTGGCTGGACCAACATTCAGTGGGAAGCCTCACATGAGCAGCATCATGCACAACAATTCAGACCAGTCATAACGATGTTTAACATATCTGCAGCTGCTATTTTTACCGGTTAAAATTGAATTACAGACATTTTGCTTTACTGCTACACTTTTTTTTTCCCTTCCTGCTCAACACTGTAGTCTGTGCAGCATCTGCACCGGTCACCTGCAACCTCAACAACAAGAATCTGTAAAGGCACTGTTCGAGGCACATTTTTACAATTCTGTTTGCGTAGGAGCTTAAGATAACATAACTACTGTGGTGTGCGCTCACATGCTACAGTAATTTCTGGGCAGCTTGTGAGTCTCCGTCTGCTTCCACTGTCCTGTTCCAGGCCAAACTAATAACCTCCTGGGTCCAGGTACATACTTAATGCACAGACACGAGAGTAGTTTCCATCTTCTCATCTAACTCTCAGCAAGAAAGCAAATAAGCGTAATATCCAAGGTGCTGAACTAAAGTGCTTCTTTAAAATGGAGACCTCCGGACCTGTCTTCACTTTTTTGCAGTATCTTCTCATCATTTCACATAAATATACTGTAAATTAGGATAATGGGGAATACTGTGTGATAACTTTTCTAAAAAATGACTAATTGCCAATTTATCATAGAAAACCCAAATACTGTGGTACAGTTTTTAATTGACCAAGACCATAATGAAGTAATTAATAACACTATCATCTTGCTGTTTCCATGGTAATCCACGAGTCTTTAAATGAGTGAAAATTTGTTTTGCTCACTAAAATCCCAGTTTGCATTGCATAACATATTAACGTATTCTCCGACAGATTTATGTAAGTGTCATTTCTTTTTCATCGATACAGAAACTATTGAGCCACAGTTTGTTTTTTTCAAAATAAGCCATTCAAATTTACAAATGAATAGTTAAAGGAAAAGAAATGTCAATTATTCTTGAACATTTCAAAGGTTGTTTAAAATTACCTGGATCCCACGATTCCCAGAATATCATTTTAACTGCTGACGAGTGTATTCGTGTGCCGACACACAGGAGGCAATAATATAAGCTCAGCGTGTTGTTTAGCACGTTGTGAGTGCGTTGAATGTGTGAGCTCCTGTGAGGAACACCTCTCCTTTGAAGCAGCTGCTTCATCTCCTGATGTGCTGGGCAGTGACTTGGACTCCTGTTTGACTGACAACTGTACTCACTCTTTCTGACAGCAGCACAGTAAGAGGCTGAGAGTCTGTCAGACCTTTTGACCTCTCTCTGTTTGAAACAAAGGAATGGGGAACCAGGTCTACTTCCAGTTTGTCTCTTTGATAGGTTTCTTTGACCGAGTGGGGCGAAGTGTCCAATCAGTGCCCTGCTCTTAATAGCAATTTATGGCAGCACAGTAGCAATTTTGTTGTCTGTGGGAGTTTTTGTTCCAAGTTCAGGGCTCCAGACTATTTTTATTGGTTGCACTCATGCACCTAACTTTTACTTTTAGGTGCAACACATTTTGTTCGTGTTTCTGACTCCTCAGTGCTTCAGTTTTTTTTGCTGCTTGGTGGTGAAATGGTTCGGGAAGGGTCAGCCATTGGACACACTTTTTGCAAAAAAAGCAAAGCATAATGTTGGCCTTTTTGTGTTTGACACAGATTGAGAATGAGTGTTGGTGTTGGGTGGCACAGCATGAATGATGCAAATGCAGAGAAGTTTTGACGCTATTTACCAACGTTCACTAAATTGATCACATTCATCTGTAAACACTAATGGGTGGTTTTGCACAGAGAAGCCTCTAGTCTCCACTTTCAGTTACGGCAGTGCAGCAGCTCTAACTGCTGTATGATCAGATGTTACTTTAAACACAGAACAAATAATTTCTAAAGGAATTACATGAAACAGTACAAAATGCATATCACAACTCCACTGATGCAAGTAAAATTTCTATTTTAATCCAAACAAAACCCCAAAGATACTCAGAATACCATCACAGAAATACAGCAAACATTTGCGTTTTTGCTCAGAAAATAAGTCGTAAACTTTCAATAATCTCTTATCAAGTAATCAATTATTTACGCTCTGCTTGTTTGCAAACCCAATGTTGTTTCTCAAGTATAGACAGCTTTTCAACAACCTCACATTCCTTGTGAAAGTCATATAAAAAGCCTGAGAATCTTGAGCCAACATACACTATGTTGCCAAAAGTATTCGCTCACCTGCCTTGACTCGCATATGAACTTAAGTGACATCCCATTCTTAATCCATAGGGTTTAATATGACACTGGTCCACCCTTTGCAGCTATAACAGCTTCAACTCTTCTGGGAAGACTGTCCACAAGGTTTAGGAGTGTGTTTATGGGGATTTTTGACCTATCTTCCAGAAGTGCATTTGTGAGGTCACACACTGATGTTAGACGAGAAGGCCTCTCTCTCAGTCTCAGCTCTAATTCATCCCAAACGTGTTCTATTGGGTTGAGGTCAGGACTCTGTGCAGGACAGTCAAGTTCTTCCACACCAAACTCTCTCATCCATGGCTTTATGGACCTTGCTTTGTGCACTGGTGCACCTTCATGCTGGAAAAGGAAGGGGCCAGCTCCAAACTGTTCCCACAAAGTTGGGAGCATGGAATTGTCCAAAATCTCTTGGCATGCTGAAGCATTCAGAGTTCCTTTCACTGGACCTACGGGGCCAAGCGCAGCTCCTGAAAAACAACCCAATACCATAATCCCCCCTCCACCAAACTTTACACTTGGCACAGTGCAGTCAGACAAGTACCATTCTCCTGGTAGCCGCCAAACCCAGACTCGTCCATCAGATTGCCAGATGGAGAAGCGTGATTTGTCACTCCAGAGAACGTGAATCTATCGCTCTACAGTCCAGTGGCGGTGTGCTTTACACCACTACATCTGACATTTTGCATTGCACTTGGTGATTAATGGCCTAATAATTGTAACCCCTTATTAAAACCCATTCCATGAAGCTCTCTACACACTGTTCTTGAGCTAATCTGAAGGCCACATGAAGTTTGGAGGTCTGCAGCGATTGACTCTGCAGAAAGTTGGCGACCTCTGCGCCGTATGTGCCTCAGCATCCACCGACCCCACTCTGTCAGTGTACGTGGCCTATCACTTCGTGGCTTAGTTGCTGTTGTTCCCAATCGCTTCCACTTTGTTATAATACCACTGACAGTTGACTGTGGAATATTTAGGAGTGAGGAAATTTAATGACTGGACTGGATGCACAGGTGGCATCCTATCACAGTAACCATGCTGGAATTCACTGAGCTCCTGAGAGCGACCCAGTCTTTCTCAAATGTGTGTAGAAACAGTCTGCATGCCTTGGTGCTTGATTTTATACACCTGTGGCCATGGAAGTGACTGGAACACATGATTTCGATTATTTGGATGGGTGAGTGAATACTTTTGACAATATCGTGTATATGAGAGCACAAGATATAATTTCATTGTTTCACTACTCCAACAACAAAAAACCCAAGATCTCTTCTACGCTGCTTTTGGAAAGCATCAGTAAGGCATTTCACAAATAGACAAACAGTCCAAATGGCACAGTGCACAATTAAAACCACGCTGTTAGTGTCACAAGAACCAAAACACTCTGAGATGGGCCGTAATGTATAAACGCTAATTAACAGCTCAAAGTGAAGCAGTGGGGTAGCACTACTAATCTGGTGTAAATTGCAGTTTGTGGGGAAAAAAAAAAAAAAAAAAGATCAGGATCCCAGCTGAATGGCCAGATTAAATTTGATTGTTCCACATTATTTCAGACTTGTTATGCTGTTTTTGGAAATGAGACATCTATTCACGTTCTCCACTGCTTGGGTAATCATTTTGAAACACTACAATTTGTTTCATCCGAGAGCTGAAGTTGTCATTTTAGCTGACCGGGACTATCACTCATTTTATCTAATGTTGGAACGCATGCATGCATTAAAACCCATTTATGGCAGATGATTGCTTTCTTGACGATGTGCCCACGTGCATCACAAGACCGATGTATAAACCAATTACAGCAAACCTGGAGTAATCTGCCTGCCAGTATGACTGATCATCATGCTACGGATTGATTAGTCATGCATTAGGTAAGATGCAAATGGTCAGCTTAGGGGTGTGCTATTTTTGTAGGTTGTATCATTTGAAGTCAGAAGATGAAACATCAATATTCATATGCTGACGGCAACTGAAATGTTGTATGTCTTAATACATTTTCAATCAGGAAAAAGTAGCACTGCAAAGAAAATCTCTACAGATTTGGCCAACAAGACCAAACACCGGCTCATCCCAGCAGCAAAGATGGGCAGCTTTCAAGTTTTGCATGCATACACTACATTTTTCAGACAAAATGATCATTCTCTACATGTGAAAACAAGCGCTTAAGTAAATAAACACATTCAAGTATGAAAAGCCGACAGGCACATACCAATTAAAAGCTTCACTTGACCTTTAAATGTGAACTCTGGTATATTTCAGCCTGGTGTATTTCCCAATAATGTGGCTAATGTGGTTCTAAGTATCATGCTATCTTCACCTCTGTTGCTGAGATTTGGGGAAATGATATGTTGTACAAAACAGCTTGCAAACAGCGCTTAGCGGGACAATTTAACATTAGCTCCCTGCAATTAAAAAAAAAGACACATTAACATTTGTTTTCTGTCTTACTGAAAGTAAGCAGTGAAATCAGCAGCCTGGAGCAGTCATTTTGCTAACTGCATTAGAGATCTCCGTGTGGGGCAACTTGCATGTTCGCCAATGCTTGTTAACATGTGTGAGGCTGACTTTCTTTGTAGTCACAGTGTCCTCTGAGGAAACTCAACTGCTTATGCAACGGTGGATTAACCCAATGCATGGGACCTTTATGAGGTCAGCCGCAGGTCATTTCACTTTGATAGTCAAAAGGACGACGAGACCAGGTGGATTGAGGCAGAGGCAGGAAAACAACATATCTTGTAAAACTGATGATGTTCCTGCACTCACTGCTCTGCTGCCGAGTGAAGAGGACAACTTTTACTGCAAAATCTGGCACCTGTTGATCCCCATGTGCCCATGGGTCAGAGTAATCACAGCATCGAAACTAGCTGCCATCCTTGAGATGCTGTTTCACCTCCCTAAAATCAACTCGAAGAAAAGACCAACGTTTGCCGGACTGAACGCTCAGCCCTCTATAAGCTTAGTAAAAGCTAATACAGTTAGAAAAAATGTCGGTTACAGACAGCTAATTTCTTGGTTTACTTTTGCTTGTTTTGTTTGGATGTTTTTAAAAATTCATGTGCTTTCATTCATATCTATTTAAAAAGCTGCAGGGAGCTCATGCTAAATTTTCCCAACTCTCTCAAATTCAAACATCTCAAACATAAAAAAAAAAAACACAACACAACCACAACAGCTATATAAATATGCCATGTTGAAATAAACCAGAATTCTCCTTCAACACTGCAAACAAGACACAGTAAGTCACAGTATGACATTTTACTGTACTACAGGGAATCTCCAGCTTTTTCGTCCATCATTGAAAAAAAAAAAGTCTTTTTCGCTTTGTTGACCACATTTTTTGATGCCAAAAGCATAAATTAAAAGTTGTTCATAATCATTTCTAATCCAGTTTGTTTTGTCAAACAAGGTGTAGGTACCACAGGTGGATTCTGGTGACGACAAAATAACCCGTCAAAAAGGTTTTCATTTGTTTTTATCACAAACTATCCTGTCTAAGCTGTACTGTCCGTGTAAAACCTCCTTTACCTCCGAACGGTCCTGCGACACAACAATGATTTCTGAACTCCAGATACAGTAAATATTGGAACAGTTTTCTGCTCTACCCACAGGGCAAATTTAGTCAGTGTTTACAAGATTACAAGATACTAGTAATTGTTCCTTTCAATGCTGGTATATTCTTAAAGATTTATGATCGTATTCACAGTAATGTCTACTGCACTAAATCGCATCAGGATGAAATGTGTGAAGTTCCACAGCGGCGCATACACCAAACGTGTTTAGAGCCATCAGTAGCAGAGAGCAGAATAAAGGCATCCAAACAATCCAGACAGGGGAAAAACAGGGGGATGAGAGCTGGTTGCCATGACAACAAAGAGGCTTTTAGCAACAAGGAATAGGCTGAGGGATTTTAGCTCTCATTAGCTTGTGAAGATCAAGAGGGGTGGAAATTGTGGCTTCTTTTTTCAAGAGGGCTGCACTTCAGGAATGCTCAGTGCATGTTTGCTTGACAGAAGTGCCGATGATTAGACTTGCATTGAATGCGCTAGAAAAGATTTAAAGCCTATTAAAAACCAAAAGTTGTGATGCACTGTTGAAGTAGAGCGCAAAGCTGGTTTACAACTGCAGACGTGGTCCAATTTCACTGTAAAAGTTCAAAGGAGTTACTAAGGTATGACTCTGAAGGTTGCTGCAAGGATAAGGTCTGCAATCATCATTTTTATATAGAAAGGAAAATCTATATTGTACTGTGACGGTGACGCTGTTACACTGCGTGAAACGTTCAATCCTTACAACGTACACTGTACTTTATTTTATGTCAACTCCAGATACATGTCAAGTCGCCATGAATGTGTACGAATCTACAGTTTAAAATTGCAACAGATGCACCCTTTGAAATCACTCTGATATTCACAACTGTTTCAGGAAATCACTTTGCCACTATGCTGTTTACTGACAGTATATAGGACCCATTTTCAAAATGCGCCTTTAGTAAGAAAGGGCTTGAATCTTGAAGCTTGAAGAAAGTCAAAAAGTACTGAGACGCTTGATGATAATATAAAAAAGGTTTTAAAAAACACCACAGCTTTCCTTACAAGCACCCACAGTACTAAACTGTGTGGCAGGAACAAATATCCAGCTACTGAAAATGGAACCCCTCCATAACATACACCAATAAACACATTTCTCTCCATTAAAAAGGATTTTTTTTTCTCCCCCCTAAACGTTACTCAGTTTCTACACTTTTATACAAATATCATGCTCCTGCACACGCGACTTTGTGTGTGTTCCATTTGAGGAAGCAGAAATTCGAGGGAAGAAAACACATTCATACAAAAGAACAACCTGGAGCTGTTATCTATTATTCATTTTGTGGCATACGTGATATATGAACGCCTACACACATTACCGAGGCCGGGCCTCCTCATTTATTGTGGTCACATAATCACACAAGGTAGTAATATGTTTGTGTTTGACCTCGGGTGAAGACAAGCTTCTGTCTGTCATTTAAAGGTTTACACTGAACCAAAGCAGAATTGTGAATAAACCTCACATGCAACAATGCAAAAGTTGCTGGTGATCATACATTTAAGGATATTGGTATTTTCTGCTGTTGACACTGAGCTCAGGATAAGACGAAGCAGTTCTTGTGCTATTTAGCAGGAATATATAGTAAAAGAACACAGCGTCCTTAAATCAGAAAGTTGTTTGATTGCCAGGTTGTCTGTGTTTGTGTAATGAGATTATGTTTCTATCAAAAATACAGAAATATATGCAAAAGCCATGCCAAATGTCTGGTAAGAGCATCTGCAGGTTTCAGGGTGTCAAATCTAATAACTTTTTAATGCAGTACTTGTAATTCTGTTTATATAGGAAGAGCTACTTGGATCCGATAAAACACAAGCAGCTGCTCCTGATGTACTGGTAGCCTAATACTCTCTACAAGGAAGGGAATAGATTGCCCATAAAATTCACACAAGGCCCACTTTCAAAAAACAAAACCCCTTTATTATTGCAGCTACATTATTAAAAACCAGACCAGCACATATCGTGTGATTGTTTGACCTCGAGGTAGACCAGTGTGCGGCCGGTGGTTTTTAATAATGTAGCCATGGAAATAAAGGCTTTTTAACATTTTGTACTTTTTTTTTTGTAATAACTAAGTTCTGGATTTTTTTCTTAACTTGGACAGTCGGAAAAAGAATAAGAAAGGCGGCAAAACCAGTCATTTTGCCATTGGAATGTCTTCAGCTAATAGGAAATACACACTTATGAAGATTCCCTTGAACAAGTTTAGTGTATTAATGACTCATGCTATGTATTAAGGTAAAAATGACACATTGATGTAGGTCGTTTTTACAGTCGTAACACCCTGACTTAACAGCACAGCTTTACTGTTCATCAGGCTGGAGGGGGAGCTGTTGTCCACTACATATCACTTGGGTCAAAGGATACTAACGCACAAAGTAATTAAACAGGAGAGACAAAAAAAAAATCCCACAGTATTAGCACATCAGCAACTTCTAATAAGTTTCAAACATCTGTTGCATGTCTGGCCACACGTACCTCTGCTTTATGCGATGGGCCAGCTGCCTAAATGTGCACAAAACGGCTGCATGTTTATCTGGTCTGTAATCAAGCATCATCTACACCTCTTCTCCAAAGCGTCTTAAAGCAGCAAGAGTTGAAGGCTGCTTTTTCCGTTGTGTAGCAGTGATTGTAACAGGAGATCTTTCCTGCCAGCTGTCATCACACTATATAATAACACACCTGCAATCCTGCCGTAGTGACACCGACGTGAGTCAGCTCGCTGGGTATTGAGCCTCACAACCAGGGTTCATTCATTATCGTTAGCACGCGTTTTTTAATTAGATTTCTGCTATGAATAATAGGGCTCATCGATTTATGTCAGTTTTTCAGTTTAAAATGGGCAAATTTGATTAAAAAAAACACCTGCACAGCTACTAATAAAATAAATAATCAGAGTTTTAAAGTATAACAGTTTACAAATATAAACAAAGGATGTGCTCCCTCAGATTTTATTTGTGATTATGGTTTGTTTAGTGATCATTGTTTCATGATAGAAAGAAATAGCCAAGACATGAAACCATGTTTTAAAACAAAACTGGCAGTCAGGAAAATCTATATGACCTATTTATTGTTTAGTTAAAAGGAAATGTATTTATGTCCTTATCTAAAACTCTATAATTTTACTTGTAGTCTCTCATTCATACACGTTTTTACTCAAAATATTATATGTAATGTATACTGTATTATTACACACACACTTGCACTGACTACATAATACAACCTTCATATGCATTTCCATCTTGGCCCGTTTTTGAACTACTCTATATATGCTTGTTATGCCTACATATCTTTTTACACATTGTATATTAATAAGTGCAGTGGCCTTCTGTATTGATGCTGCTTTACTGATGCAATTCTCCCTTCTGGGATCAATAAAGCACAATCCATATACCATGCTGTCATATCCCCTCAGGCAAAGGATAATCAGAAAATCGAATAAAAACAGGCACTGTTGCATTGTGGGTGATAACGTGTTAGTTATGAGTCTTCTGGGTTCAACTGCTGAAGTTCATATCGGTCACGTGGGTGTATTTTAAACAGCAGCTTCCTCCATGGAAAGACTGTGGCACTGTATGTAACGGTCGTGTGTATACCCGTACAAGGAAGAGATTGTGAGCGTAACTGTCATGGCGGTAAAAAGGTGAAAAGTAAAACCTGAATAAAAATAACTGCAAAAGTCACTTGCTATATTTTTAACTCCATCTGCTTAAGTACCTTTTACTAATTCATGGTTCGTCCATGTTAAGGGGAGCACATTTTCTAAGCAAGACGATTAAAATTACCTGAACTTAAATGGAATAAATCTCTATGTTCCCTTCAAACAATAAACTTGTTTATGACCACAAATTGTATAGCAGATTTATTTAGCTGTTGTTGGTTTAAAGAGCTCCCCTGGGTAAAATCTTCAATTATTTTTTTTTTACCTTGTTAACAAGTGCATATGGTGTTTTTATGCTCGAGAGCATATCACAAATGAAAACGGCAGTCGACGTCATGGCTGAGCATTTCCAACTTGAAACTGCAAAGTCTTCTATATCATTATACTTCTTCAGAATCGTTTTCTGGTTCCAACATGTCTGACTGAATTCCTCCAATATTACAACTTGCTATTGTGCAGTGTAGAGTGGCTTTAGAGTATTTAAGCAGAGTCATAAGTGAGTTGTGGCGCTTGAGGGGTGGGTG
The DNA here is from genome assembly GCF_000690725.1 of Stegastes partitus. Taxonomy (NCBI): domain Eukaryota; kingdom Metazoa; phylum Chordata; class Actinopteri; family Pomacentridae; genus Stegastes; species Stegastes partitus. The sequence goes on from NW_007578320.1 coordinate 91,165, forward strand.
GAGAGAGATTGGGGGATTTCACAGATGTGCACATTCTAAAGGAGGCAATTGTGAGGAGTAACATCTGAGTCATTTAAAGGCAGCAAGGGATTATTTTTATAAGGGAAAAAAATCTAAATATGTAACTTTTATACACAAAGATAAGTTTTTCAGGGTTTAATCACTTACTGGAACGGGACTTTAAGGCAGCACCAATATATCAAAGAACAACATGGTAGGAGGTGACTTATTGATAGTGAAATGGTACATTTAGCACATTTAGCGACCCACAGAGAGGCACAGAGAGCAAGTCTGTCAGTTAATCCATCAGTCTGGGTGGTAAATGAACAGAGCATCTTGTTCCTTTCACTTGGCTTCTGGATGTTAATAGGAGTGGGCTGACTGACAGGCACAGAGAGTGAGTCAGCAAGACTCCAAACAAGCCGAAGCTATTGTGATTCAGAAAGCTTTTTAAAATGCCATAGGAATTCACAGCAGCCACCAGAGCTTGATGCACACGGCTAGGACACATGTGTATGGAAATGCATGGAACATTCTTCGCTCTCCTTTATAAATATTTTAGCCTGCACCTTAGGAATAAACCTTTGTTGCAACCCTCATCTAGCCTGTAAGACACAAAATGCAATATTATGTGATATTATTACATGCACAGTATTACAGTGTTAACTTTACTGTACTGTAACCCCACCCCTAGTCTGAACCTCGACTCAAAACTAAAATCCAACCTGAAATAGCTTTTCATTTCAGAGGAATTCCTTCACCGTCTTCCTCACTTGTTAGAATGTCTGCTCGTCATAAATATAGAAATGCACACACACACATATACACCCACACAGCCCAGCTTATTTCTCTCTTATCCAGAGAGATCCTTTCATCAGTCTCTCAATGCTGGGTAATCAAAGTATAAAGAACCGTGCCAGTCTGCTATTGCCACAGGCTGAAGTGTGTGTGCAGTCACCAGGTGCTAATCCGATATCGTGTGCTTCCCCACTGATGTTAAGTAATATGAAAAAAAAAAATATCAATCCCACCTCAGGCCAAATGTGTGAGACTGCTCATAGTGGAAGAGGGAATGAATCTTCACATCTGAATTCACAGCAATCAGCCTGTCAATCAAATCCTGCGGAAAAGAAGGAGAGGCTGTGAAAAAGAATACAGCCGTTATAGTGCAAAACGAAAAAAAAGTGTGGAAATTTACAATGTGGAAGGTGGAAAATGTACATCAGCCCCAGTCTAATGGGGGGTTTAGTGGAAGGTCTTTGTGAAAGTAAAATAAATGCGTGGGTGGTGGTTGAAGGCAAAATATAAAGTCCAAACATGCCCTCAAATGGCTGAAAAAGGAACTGCGTGGAGCACAGACAACATTGTGTGTGTGTGAAAAACACTCACAGGTATGGAGGATGGCATCTCCCTCAGGGTGTAGTCGCTCTTGTTGGCTAAAGGCTGCCGACCCAGCAGCTCCCACACCGACTGGGAAGAGGATAGGAGGTTGACCAAGGACAGGAAGGACTGAGACAGAAAGTGAGACAGTTAGAGACAGTAGTCAAAGAAAGGCACGTGAGAAAAACAGAAATGAAAGATGATATTGGAACAGAATTAAACACTGGAAATGGAATTATTGTAAATAAAGCTATTGGCGCTGTAAATGCACTGGCATTGTTTGCTGCATCGGTCAAATGATAAGCACCCTATAAAAATAAACCTCTAAAATTAAGCACTGGCGAGATCAGAGGAAAAAGAGAATTTATAGTGCCTTAGCTGGTCCTTTGAAGTTGATATTCAGAAATATGTTGTGTATTTTGTGCACACTGGATGTATAAATTTATACAAAAACAAAGCAAGCATGAAAAGAATTTAGATTACTGAAGATAAAATGTTGCTGACCACATGTGACCACACTCCCATGCAACGAATTTACATACATACACACTTTTGAACATGTGAGCAGAAACATAGTGAGGAGTCTGAAGAATATTAAACCGCGGGAGATTTTTCGGCTCTCATCTCTGGAAGGGGAACAGGGAAACGGCACAGAAAAAAAGGATGCGTACGCAAACATAAAACACATTTACACAGACATGCAAGGCAGTTTAAAACTCTAGACAGCTTGGAAGGAAATTGTTGATTAGAAAAACATATGAAAGCTAAGTTTTTCACTTTTTTAATCTATTCCCGGATGCTTTAAATCCACATTTCAGACCACATGTTATATTGTTTGTCTGCTTGTGCTTTAAATGTTTTCCATAAACCTTCTACCACACATTAAATCAAAGAACAGATTGGAGCTAATTTGCCAAATCTCCGATGTAAAAAAGCCAGTGCGACATATTTAGTTTTGTTCTGAGGTCTGTATGTATGTATCCTGGCAGCTGACCCACTGATAAGGCAGGCTTGAAAGTCGCCAGTGGCAGGACACAGTTCACACTTCACTGACTGTCCGTATTCACTTGGCTAGTTTCACTGAGAGAGATGACTTGGCTGCTGTCAGAGGCGAGCATCAGACACACGCAGACAGGCACACGCTGCAGCTTCAAATGAAATGTTGAGCCTGTCCTACACTCAGGCTGAAAAAATTCTGCCCAAAGTAAAACTAAAATAAAATGTAGCTGCATGAGAGGAGAATTCGGTCTCAACTAGTAAACTACAACTATCATGATGACAAGGGTTCCATTATCCACCCAGACACCCACAAACCAACAAGTACTGAGCAAAAACCAGGACAGGAAATGCGAACTGATGGAGTTTATATAATTTTTCGAAGGAAAAAAAAAGGTACAAATTCACTGGTATCAACTCAGAAACTGTGAATGTTTGTAATTTGCTCAATTTTCTACAATGGTACACTCTGCATCTTTTTACCTTAACAAATGTAACAACAGAACTTAAATCTGACTTTTTATTGCACACAATCAATGAAATACTAAAGAAATAATTGCGAGCTGTATTGATAATGAAAGTAACTGTGAGCTGCAAAAATTATAGTTCTCCTATAACAGAATATTAAGACCTTGCCTGAGGATTTCTAAGCACTTGACACGCAGATATAACAAATGAGCACAATATAAACTGAAATTATTCAGCTTTTAATACTTAATAGATTTCCACAAGAGTAGGAGATAGAGTACGCCTGACAAATGTGTGACTGTGTGATTGATACAGAGGAAACCGGGGGCTTTTAGGGCAGTTACTTGCTTCACCCCTCCCATAAACACTCGCACCCCTGATACCTTGAGGCAGCTCCTGTCTATGGGGTCCATGGGCGTTGGTTTAGGACGGACCACTCTGACATCTTCGCTGCCGCACTCAAGAATGGACCACAGCTCTACAACCAGTGCCCGGACAAAACCTGCAGCGTAGCATCAATCATTTCAGTGTGGATTTGTATAGATTGATCGTTAACTGACACACAGAGCGAAGAACAGAACAGTCAGGGATGTAAAAAGTTTCATAACTCAAACATTATAAATGGTCTTTGTTTGGCATTTTAACCTTGTTGACAAGATACCATAGAAACAGAACACATGGAGAAAGGGAGGGAAACAACATAAAACAAAATCTACAACCAGGTTCAAACCGCAATCATAATAGTTATCCTTTTATCAAACCCTGTCAGGAAATTTGTTCTCTGGATTTGACCCAGCTCCAATTCTAAATCTATAATTTAGTTTTACACTTCCACGATGTATCCCCTGGCTATCTATCTACCTTTGCATATAACCATGTCTATACCTCCTTTCACTCAAGCATTAATATACACCTGATCTGTCAAATACATTCAGATATATTACCATGCTATTTGCAAAAACCTGATTTTTTTTCTAGTTAGACACCTGCTCACATCACATACATTCCTAATCCAAACAACAATCTGACAGCGAACCCCTCATCTTGTGCTTTCTTCATCCACTTATCCCGACACAAACAATTTAACAAAGGCGTTTCTCCCTGGGCCGCCTGAACTCTGCTTTCTGCCGACTACACAACAACAACTTGGAACACAAGCCTTAAGCATCACAGCTGGCAAGTGTTTGTTTGTGCAAGTAAGTGCATTAGTACCTGAGCTGTGCAGAGCCACGACCCCTGGAGCAGTTGCTGCCACCTGTGTCACCATCACCCCATATCCAAACTTCTCACAGCGGCTCACCTTCAGAAAACACAAACAGAAATCCCGTTATCCCTAGAAACATTTCTTTATTTTTATCTTTGAAGTTTTTGCTTACAGCCATGAAAAATGAATAAGAAGCAGGGGCAGGGTGAAGAAACATAAAACTACTACAGAGCACGATTTTAGAGAAGAGGAAAAACTGTAAATATGGCATCGTGAGAAGGCGCACATAGGTACATAGTGTAGTTCATTACCCTGTGGAGAAATCAAATTGCAAATTGATTTTAGAGTGTGTAGGTCCTTCATTAATTACAACACAATGTCACAAGTAAAAATAGACAAAATATAATTACATTCTATAATTAAAGAGAAATGCCAAATGAGAGAAGCAGTTACAAGGATGCGTAAACAATGGCAGTAAATTAAGCCCACAGGGGATTAGCTAAGGTTTGCTGTAAGACTGAGTGTATGTGAGTCTACAATATGTATATGTCTTATACAGCATGTATCAGTGTCCACGCTAGTGTTGAATACTAAACAGTCTTCAGGAAAAATGACTATGGCCTTGTGGGGGAGCAGGATCAACAAATCACCACAGATACCAGTGACAGAGACCAACAGAATGAATAAAGGCTTTCAAGATAGATAATGTTTTGCTGCACAGAACATCATAGAACTCAAAAGCTTTAAAAAAAAAAAACAGCATACATCCATACTTCTGTACAGTACTTTTTGTTCAGTTTGTGGAAGAAGCATTAAAAATGAGATTTACCATTATATCAGCAAAAAAACTGAAAAATCATCATTCTAAATTTTAAATGCAGAAGTTTTTGAACAGTATTACGATCGCCCGCTCATCTTTTTCGTCTCCTCGTCAGTAGTTATTCTTTAGAATTCACACAGCTCTGTATTTTATATCTGCCTATAGATTATTGGATTACTGTAATTCAAGTCTGTGTGGCAGACTTAAGCGGCATAAAATTACTTTGGCACCTTGATAGAATCAAGAAGGATAAAAACGAGCCGCTGCCAAACTTAATTCTTCCCGGACTTCCATAAAGGTGATGAAACTGTGCCATCAAACTATATAACTACTATATATCAGCGTTGGTGCTATTTCAGCACCAGAAAACTTGTACCAATTGATTCGAGTGGAGGTGGTGCAACATTTCTCACTTGCATACATTTAACTTGAAACTTTGACTCTGGCACTATCTGGACTTACTTAAGAGTACTATGTATACACAAGCTGTTACAAGTTGGCATTGTTTTGATTGGAGGATTAAAAACTAGATGAAGAAGGGAATTGGTAATACCTATAGACTGTATAGAAAAGATGGGATTACCCACTGTGACAACATCTATTGGTTTGTGAACTACTGCTTTGAAGCATTGAGATTAGAATTTGGCCTTCATCATCTTCATCTTTTAAAATCAGTCATATCAAGTAAAGTATGGATCTGACCAGAGAACCTAAACGACACTATGCACATCCATACAGTAGAGCCCTGTCAGTCTCAAAGTGCATTATCGTCTATTTTATTCTAAATGGGACCATGAACATCATCTATTGAACGAGACTTAAATCTAGCAATTGAGATTCTAAACTTTGTAGGAAACTTCACTGAGATAACAGATCAGCAGAGTAGTCAGGCCATTTTTTTTTACACACCTCTATATATTAGACAGCCAGAGGAGTTGCCTCCTGCTGGCAGTAAGAAAAAACAGAGACTTAAGATGCTTCTGTGTTGGTATCATGTTTTAAACCAAGGCCATGTCCATCTTTTATATACAGCCCATGGTAATGCCATATGTAATGGTAGTTGAGGTGCTTTAAGGAAGTCACTTGGCCTCAGATTGCTCCAGTGGGGCTTCTCAGTGACTAACTGTATTTGAATGTGGCAGCTTCCAAATGTATCGGTATATCGATGTGCAAATATGGAGCAGGGTGCAGCTGTTACAGAGCATTTGGCTCAGAAAACCTCTACACATCTACATAAAGGTTGGATAAAAATCAAACTGTGTGCACTGCAGAGTAGCACACCTGCAACCCGGGGATAATGTATGTCAACTTAAAATAACCACAGTTTCACTGATGCATGTTATTACCTGTAGCTTTTTGGTAAAGCGAGAGAACATGTAGGAGACACACTCATTAATGGCTCCTGTCTGCTGGAGCAGCAGCAGGCCTTTAGGAGTCACAGCAAAGTTCAGCAGACTGTCCAACAATGTCTCTTCCCAGATGTGACTGTGACAAAATCAGGAAGAAAGACAGAGTAAGGTGCAGTGCTTTCACACTGTGACACACAGTCACAAGAAGTTCTTAACACAAGGAAGCAGTCTGGCAAATTAAGATCAAGTAAATGTGGTTAGCACACTTATTAGTTGAGACACTGTATGTCGAAGTATTTGGGTCAGACTCTACCTATTCCTTACTTTTTTACAATATGAGTTTTCTGGCAGGGAACTCAATAATAAGCTTCTTAGATTCATGCGCAGTGGACAGTTTCAGAGTTTCCGAACTGCTCTCCCCCACACCTTTCAGATGTCAAATACAGGGTGTTTGTGTCACCTATTATCTGTAAGTTTCCAAAGCCAATGATCCGACACACCCACACTGTGACTGACCAGTTGTGAAGAGGTGAGAGAGGAGTGAGGCACTGTACTTGTATTTCTAGTTCTCTTTTTTATCTGTTGCTAAGCTATATGTGACAGTTTTCATGTGTATAACCAAATACAATTCTACCAATGTCTCCCTGAAGAGACTGTGTGGAAATGTGCACTATAACCCAGGCCTTACTTAACACAGGTGATGCCTGTTGTATTAGAACCGTCTGGTTCTTTGTATCTGGATAAATAAGAACCTGAAATCGAAGCTGCACAAGCCAAGTTTTTATGCCAGTTCCCCTCTTGGCAATGAAGGTTTACAGAATAAATTAAACTTTTGTTTTCCTCAGTGCTGTGGCTTGATGTTTGCCAATGATGCCAGTTTAGATTCTCTTTATCAGAGTCAGGGAAAAACATCGAGAAATCTAAGGTGGAATGCGCTGAGGTATTTCACTCGAGCTTCGGTGTGGGGTTTTCTGTGTGTGGAGATGTGTACATATTCAATATCACAGGTTCATTTGAAAAAAACAGGGCAAATCTATTAATGTTAGAGTGCTATTGAATGAAAGCAAATACACATTTAACAAAAATTCCTACCTTTACCATGTCATACAATTGTGTTGTAGGATTTTTATGCAACTAGACTGGAATGCTCTGTTTTGAACTGATGGAAACTGAAATAGGGGAAAACTTTGACCTTCTGGTTTGTGAGGAAATAAGACACAGCTAAGTGGTAGTAAAGGGGAAATTTGCTTCCCTAATTATTCTTGTTCTCCACGCCATGCACTACACTGTTCAGCCTTTCAAAGTGTCAGCATGAGAGGGAGATTAATGGTGGTTTATGATCATCGACTGCACTCCTTCTGAAGCCTAATTCAGGTCAACATCTAGAATCTCCTGCACGTATCCGCGGTGGTTGTAATGGATACAAACGCCTGTTCTTGCTTGTTAATAAGTTGTTTACAATAGCAGTCACAGGGGCGTCCTCAGCGGTGCAAGTATTCGTTTTATTCGTTGTTTGCATTCACTTAAAATATCTCCTCTGGTGCATGCAAATATTTAAAAAGATACTAAGCTTGTTTACAACTTTACATTCATATTTAACAAGGACATGGGCCTTCTGTTGTAAGCTGTAAACCACATAAGTCCAAATAATTATTAAAGTTCTCTGTCTCTGCACAAATATGGGATGAAAAAACACTAATTTATGTCTTTTTATGTCCATGTTGAGCTTGACTAATCTTCCAGTTCCAGGTGTTCAGATAAAGTATACAGATTGTGTTTGTGTGTGCAGCCTCACATGTGCTGCAGCTCTTGGGTAGATGTTCCAGCACTGGCTCCAGGTACCGGGGTTGGAACCCTTTCTGACAAAGAAATAGTCTAGAAACAAAAACAAAAAAAACCCTTTTTTATTTTTTTATGACTCCAAATAACACATGAGGGCATGTGGAACATCTGAAGATTTAGACAAGAATTATTTACTAATATACAAGGTGTGTCAGAAAAGTTTCAGGACTACACAAAAGATATATTTCAAATCTAAACTACGAGTTTTCCCCTTCAGATGGTCAACCAGCGCGTCTACAAAGAGATCCTGTGGCGTTTGCGTCGTTCAGTGCACCAGAAGAGGTGAGAGTTGTAGCAGGACAAGTCGTGGCTGCTTCACCATGACAACGCGCCTGCTCACAACGCCCTGAGCATCCCACAGTGTCTGGCTGAGAAGAACATGGCCGTGCTGGATCAACCTCCCTACTCACCCCACCTGGCTCCATGGGATTTTTTCCTCTTCCCCAAGCTCAAAGGGGTCATCAAGGGGACCCGCTTTGAAGATGTGGACGACATCAAGATGGCTGTGATGATGGAGCTGAGGAGGATCCCAGAAGAGTCCTTCCAGGAGTGCATGGCGGCGTGACAGAGAAGGCTGGGAAAGTGGGTTAGACTCCAGGGGGATTACTTCGGAGGGGAAAACTTGTAGTTTGTAGTTTGGATTTGAAGTATATCTTTTGTGACACCAGTCCTGAAACTTTTCGGACACACATCAAATGCATACCAAGATTCTGATACATTGAGGGACTTAAAAGGAGCTGCTTTTTCTGTTCTTGATATTAAATCATTTCAAAATGAGCAAAGTCAATTTTGGAACACTTCCTTTTCTATATTTTGATTCTACGAATTGTTTAACCCTGCTGTTTCTTCAGTGTAATTTTTCTGTGCTCCTTTTTTGTACTCTGCTTTGTTGGCTTACGAACAGATTCTGTTGATCTTTATGACTCTTTCTCAATTGAGACACCAATAAAAAAAAAGAACAACAACAGTAAAATAATCAGGAAATCAAGACTGCTGAACTAATAAAAGAAGCCGTTAGTGATTTATCTCCTGTGAACAAATTCAAATCATGTTTCCTTAAGATACCTTCCACAAAGTTCAGATGTGGACATGGATTTGCGACGTGACACACTGTGTCCGTTGGTCACAGCACAGCACGTGCAGGCAGATTATTAATATTTGACATAGACTGCATAAAGTCAGAAGGAAGCGAGAGGGAACAATGTTGCAGACTGATGCAACAATGTCTAAGACAAGTTAATTTTTGACATGAATGTTTTTACAACAAAGGGGACGTGTTGTGAAGTGAGACTGTTTGCTAGATTTAAAAAAAAACATCGACCACAGAGACGTCTTGATGTTCCTACTTAGCAGAAGCAGAGCCACTACAAGTCTTCTACATGATTTCTCTGCTACTGTTATTGGTTTTGGTTGCACACTTGACTGCGTGTTTCATCATCAGATTTTCTCTCAAGTACAGACTGTATTACTAAAGATATTCTGAGTCTGAATCTAATGCTTTGTTGTGACAGAAGCAGAACTCCAAAACCTAAATGAAGAAGATTATAATGGTTAGTTAATTCAGCCATTTGCCAGAAATGGTGCTGCTTTTCTTGCTGCAGTGAGTGAATAATGAGAGAACACTGCATTCATCAAGCAAATGAAACATGACAGCAGTATTCTAACCAGTGAAACTGATCATTAGACATAGATACCCATTCATTAGATACTGTGGGAAAGAGATTCATATATAAAGTTACGCTGCCATCTTTTACATTGTTTTGATGACAGGTATAGCGAAGCAAGGTTCTCTAGGAAAAAGTCTTTGTATTTGCCTACCATGAACATTAAATTCCACACAGCAACACCAGTGTAACAGGGTGATGTGTTTTTTCACATGTGTATTAATATAAATGAACAAACAAATGTAGGGCTAAATTAGTTTATGCTTTTAATGCTACAGTTGCTGAGCCAGCATGAGCACACAGCAACAAGTAGCTACTCATGGTGACTGTACTGAAGTTGTAAATTAGTGTATGTATCTAAGAACAGTAACTGATTAAAAGCTGTCATTCACAGGAGATGATTACTTCAAGTAAAAGCTTCAACAGACAAATGCCAGTTTATTTTCATTGTTCATTTGGAGAGAAGATTCAAACTTTTCACTTCCTTGCTTGGTATCTCTCACTTTATTTAAATAATGAGAACAAACTCGTTAAGATTATTAATATGTCAAGCAAAACTGCAGGTCAATAACGACTCAGTATGACACATTGTGAGTGGTGAGTAATAAGGAAAGGCTGCGCAATCACCAGCGATGTATCACACCTCTCTGGGGGATATGAGTTGTCATCATGAGGACAGAGGTACAGGATTCTGTCACATGGACTTGCCATGCCCCGAGATCCGTCATAGCTGTTAGTAAAGTTTTATTAAACTACTCTGGGTCATATGGCAAGTGTATCATTTGTTTTTGATCTTGATTGTTAGTGGTGTTGATGAGGACCATATTTTTACATTTTTCTTTGTAACAATTTGTTGTGGATGTTGCCACAGACACAAAGAGCATTTCTGAAAAGGATAACAAATCTACCTTAGTATTTTTTTAATATAGTTGTGTTGGTAACCTAAAGTAGTCACTTTAAAGCTGGGACAGGCAGTGGGTTTTGTTGTTGTTTTTTTTTTTTTGCATCAGTGGGCAAACATTTCAGCGTATTGTAATATAAGGGGTTTGAGTCTGTTCTTGGCTCTGTGTTCAGCCTTTTTAACATCATGCCTGTGACAGGAAGGTTTAGCCAATCACAGGATTTTTTCCACTCATAGCAGGTGAATGGGAGGGTGAAGCTCAAATCCCAGATAAAGTCACAATGGAATGTTGGATTTTATCTTGACTAGCTCTGTGTTTGTGAGGAACGTGTTCATTTGGCGGAAGGGGTTTAGAACAGACAGGGGAAGAAAAAGGAAAGAGCTGCAGGAAGCAAGGTGTATATTATTTTTAAGTTTCAGCATTTTTTTTTGTTTGCTTGTTTTTTTTGTTTTGTGTTCCCAGATTTAGGCCTACTGCAGCTTTAGGTAAGCAAATTCCTTTCTGGGCAGAATGTGAGATTGTGAGGTGCACTGAGTGAAAGAAAAGCAAAAAAAAGAAAAAAAAGAAAAAACTTCCAATGCAGTTAACTGATTTTTTTTCCCATGAATATAACCCCTTCCTGCCTCTTTCTCCACCCACACCACTCACTGCAGCTGGAGAACACCAGCTCATCTACGATTTTGCTCAAACACTGTCCAGCTACTCTACGCTACACAATAATGTAATATTGGAGTGATTCAGCATCACATGTTCAAACTGGAAACTGATTTTGCAGAAGAATAATGATACAGAAAGCCCATCATGCAAGTTGGCAGGATTAGTTCAGCCTGAATCTGTGATTTTGAGACTATCAACAGTACACTGCAGTTTCCAGGTGGAAATGCTCAGCCATAGTGTCCAGTGCTCATTTCGCTCATGTGTCTTCCAGAATATTAAAAAACACTGTAAGGGCATGTAAACAAGGTAAAAAACTTTAATCTAAAAGCCAATGAGATATTTTTCCATACTGTTTTGATTAGTTTAAGTTACTTTAAGATAAGTTTAAACCTTTAAAACATATCTAGAAATAAGTGCTACTTATGGAATGTGTCCTGGTGAAAATGAAATCCACGAATGCAGTGCACATACCTTTTTCCATGCAGCCGCTACAGCTTTGTGCAGGCCGTAGGGTCGGAGGACCTGCAAACCCTCACAGGTGTTGTATATCTGCCGACAGACAAAGATAAAGGCTCCACATAATGTATGGGACACATCTGATTCACTCAGTGATGGTAGGCCCTTATCCAGCAGCCTCAGGGTGAACTGCACAATAACATGAGCAGCAAAGGTTCTGCAGAGGAGAGAAGGAACAGACAAAGATGCCGACAATAGATATAACATCCAGGATATGAGATTTTCATTGGAATAACATTTGAGCTTAGAGTTGTTGTGCTGAGAGAAACTGCTATCTGCACTGTACAATGTAGTTTTGATCCTAATCTGTGACCCCTAATGTCTGTGTTAAGGAAGTTATGATGTATTTTAGTGCATTATCGTCTTGGTTTGTCCATGTTGTGTTTCCAGTAGAGTACAAAGCCTTTACTCCTATCAGTGGCACATTTTATAAAGTTTCCTGACTTTCACATATGCACAAAACATTTTTTAATCAGGCATACATTTAGAATTGAAGTGGTATCAGCCTTGGTAAGTACATAATTCCTAAATCACAACAACCGGCTGTTGTTGGGCAGACTGAACTAGATTAAAGACCACTAAAGGTCAAGAAACAGATTATAAAACTAATTTGAGGCCCAAAAAATAATTAAAATATACTTTTTTGTAGACTTCTTGCCATAATGACATTTGAGATAAGATATAATCCCAGCTAGTCACAAACTACTAACATCCTCTGGTCTAATCTGCTCTCTTTGCAGAATCAGGAGGATTTGTTATGCAAATTTAACTCTATGTGAAAGTCTCCCAGCTAAGTCAGGAAAATGTAATTTATTCATTAGTATCAAAAAGACAAAATGACACTGTGTGTTTAATCACACTTTAATCACACTGTCTCACCTCTCACTGTGGGCTACGATGAGATTCTGCTCGTATAAGAAGAGAGCTAATCCTCTGTCAGTGTTTGCGATGCGAGCCAGAACATCAGCAATGAGAGTCAGTGTTGCTGCAGGAGACTTTAATTTGGCCTGCAAAGCGGAGAAAATAAACAGACAAAATTACAGAGCAGCTTCAGAAACAAGTGGAGCCTGAACACATACGGAAAACTGAAATAACCTTGTTAGCTTTGACAGTGACAGAATTGAGAGAAAGCATTTATATTTGTATTTCAGAGGTAAAGCCTTCACTGTAGCAGCTTTTAAAAGGCCCGCCGTCGTGCGTTGTTTGAGTCCTTCTAATGTAAAGACAATTATGTATATCGATACAGTGTTGGAAACTAAATCCTTAGTTTGGGGTAATGTTTAGGTTCATGATTCAGAAGATTATGGCTACACAGAGAAGCCTTTTATTTATAGTTGACATTAGATACATGTCAGGTCAACATGCTAGAGACAAACGTTCCGCATTCAATACTGAGGTTTAAAATTGAAGCTACTGGTTGAGGAAGGAATTCAGTCATCCAACTACTGCGGAATCGATTATTATGTGAATGTGGAGAATGTAGATCATTGATCTGACCTTGACGCTCCCCGTAAGGAAGCTCAACCCAGCAGGGAGTGGTGAGCAGCACCATAAGGAAATGAGGTTTAAAGTATATTCCTTGGAATCGTAATTCTAGTAGGTCACAATAACTCCTGATCATAAATTTACTACTACCACTTTACAACTACAAGAGAGGTTATCAAGTGAAATTCCTCATAAACAAATCTTTGTGTAACACTGCACTACTTTCATATTGCAATATTTTTGATATAAACTGCAATATGACCCACTTGTTCTTGTTCTAAAATGTTAACAATATTTCATTTTCTTTACTATTGTTTTTATTAGTACATAATAGTTCTGTTGACATGGAAAACAAGAAGAGGGGTTAAAAATATATCAGGTAGGATAACTTAAGCTTACCTGGTTATTTACTAACTGTAGAAACTCTCAATTTAAAACTTTTCATATGTTGCTATTTGTGTTTTGAAATCGCCATCATGTTTGTGGTTTATATCGGCCAATGTGTGTGTGCGTGTGTGTGTGTGTGTGTGTTCGTGTGTGTGTGTGACCTGCTGTCCACTGAGTAGAGCTATGACCGGAGCCAGCAGTGTCTCTATGACAGGAGCCTGGTAGAGACACTCTGCAGCACATTCTGTCCGCTCACACAGCATCCACAGCACCTCCATCACCAGACCGCTGGGCGACAGGGAGTCTGAACACACGAACAACAGATCAGAAACCTTTCCAACAAAGTTAACACATGTTTATTGTTGTAGGCAAGGCTGGTTTATTTGTATAGCACAATTCGTACCCGAGGTAATTCAAAATGTTTCACACAAAACTATAAGAAGACAAATAGTTCGTCCACAAAACATAAACACAATCATTAATTAATTACATTAAAAGCAAAGAGGCATATGAAGTCAATCCATAAAAAGATAAATACAATAATTTATTAGAAGAGTACAGATAATATACTTCAAGCTATCATATGCACAACTGAATAGAACTGTTTTCAGTCTGGATGTGAACATTGTCAGAGTTGAGGCCTGTCTCACATCTTCTGAAAGACAGTTCCAGATTTTAGCTGCATAAAACTGGAACACAGCCTCACCGTGTTTAGTCCTGACTCTGAGCACCAGCAGGAGACCACTCCCTGAGGTTCTCAGAACTGTTGTACGGTTTATATAGCTGAATTACATGCATGTGTATTCACTTAATAATATAGATACACCTTAAGACTGACAGTAAACACACAGTCTTACCTGTTACTTATCTGTCAATGTTATAGAAATCAAATTCGGTTAAAGTTGCTTTTAGCAGAGCTGCTGGATCCTTGTGGGTTTTATAAGCTAGATTTGTGCATTTTAGATTAATTTCCATTTTTAAGGTTTGTAGAGTGAAAACATACTTCTCTTCAGCATATAAAAATAGTAGTTTTTAGACTTAACTTGATGTATTGTTGATTTATCTAAATATGAACGATACAGATTTCTGTGGGTGTCTATGGGTTGAGGACCTTAAAAAATATCTAGAACCAATGTTACACAGTATGCATACAGCATACTAAACTCCAAGCAGTTTTTGGGCATGTTTTTTGTTTTTGCTCCTGTCACTAACTGTAAGCTCAGTTTTCACTGCAATATCTAGTTGTACACGTCTATGGAAACACTACAACCATATGGCTAGAGGTCTTCTGTATGACAAAGTTATCATGTCATAAGTCTTAAAAACAAGTGCAAATCAAAAGTTATTTTGATTATTTATTTTACAAAAACTGAAAAAATCAGGAACCATCATTTCTAACTTTTTCCCAGGTGTCCACAGGTGTAATCAGTTCTTGTCTCCTGTCTGCTCTGTGTAAACACAGCCTGCAGACCAGCCTGTTTGACACACCTGAGTCAATAATTGGTCACAGTTGTGCAGAAAACTCAGGATTTTTTGTTTTGTTTTGTTTTTTCACAGGTTCTGGCGCAGATACTTTATTTTGGTAATTTTTTAAATGAGTTGTGCAGAATTAAGAGATTTTGATGAAATATCTTTTTTTTTTTTTAAATCTTACATTTGAATTATTTTCCAGACAGAACACAGCATTACAGGTGAGTGGTACAAGGATCATCAGAAAGTTAAAAAAATCTGTTGATTCTTTCTGTTTTTAAAGTTCCTTTCAAAATAAAACAATGTAACTTCAGGTTCAGGGGGCAGAACATTAAAATGATCCTATCACCGCAGTTAAACTTTGAATTCAATGTTTATGTCTTTGGGTGAAAACATTACATAATGGAGCTTTGAAATCAAACATCTTATCCTCCTTATATCTTATCTCATCCTTACATGGCAGATGTATTTATTGCTTTCTGCAGCATTATGATGTGTTTGCACAAAATGTTAATATCAGTCACTTGTTCAGCCTGACTCCCTGTAGCAGCCAAAGGATATGAACCTGTGACAGAGTCAAGGTGAGGACGACTATTGATCACTGGCAGCAAAGTTGCTGCAGTGTAATTCCTGACTATGAATAGGGCAATAAAGTCTTTCAGGAGACAACTATAGTACTACATGACTCAGTACAAGGTTAAGAGATAAAAGATATGGTCTGAGGAATGCTGTTATAACTCATAAGGAGGGTCACTATGTTCCCTCAACACATGATTCCAGACTGTCTGACAGGCTGAACAGAAGCCAGGAGAACCTGTAACTCATTGACGTAGTTCATATCTGTGTGTGAGTGTATGAGCCCCACCTGTGTGTGAGGTATCACTGTGCAGGGGCTTGGGGTGTCGATACATGATGTTAATGAGGATGACAATCAGGTCTGTCAGACTGACTGGATCTGAAACGCAGACACAATAAAAGAGTGAATCAGTGTGTTTACTATGCATCCAGGTGGGGACACGAAAAGCAGCAGATATTTCTAAGAAGGAAACAGTCCATGTAGAAGATCATCTTGGTGCATAGTTTCCTTCAGGATGAATTTTGGTACCTGATGTGCTTTAAAACTGTATGATATTTACATAAATGCCTCAATATGCAATTTTGTTGCTGTCTAACTTATCAGGGAAAAAATATTTCTGGTTCAATTGAGATGTGCTGAAGATTTACGTCATTATCAGTTGAAATGTTTGGGATTTAGACTTTTGAGCTGACAAATCAAGAAACTTAAACACATTCCTGAAGGCCCTGAGAAACAGGCGTTTTGCTCTACATTCTATTGGATTACTTGAAGAATATGAGAAACAGTAAACCTATGAATCAATAATGACAATAGTTGGAACATACGGGCCGTGTCACATCATATTCAGTAGCCGTGATGTGATATGGCATGTTACTAAGAGCAAATTCTGAATGTACATTTTTTGTGCATTCCTCTTTTTACTTAAATGTTTTAAACAATATTAAGAACCACATTGCTAAAGAGTTGAAGGCAGAAATGTAGGAGCGGAACAGTGGACTAAAAAAAAAACAGTGACGTCTAAACTTGTTACGTTGAATAAAAAAAAAAATAATCGAATAAATTCAAAAATATAGATTAGATGTAAAATAGCAAAAATCAACTGCAAAACTAGCATAATAAACGAAAAACCTAGAATCAAATAAAAAAAAAAGTCAAACAGCAGAAAATCTATAAAACATGGGTGGGCAGCTGAAAACTGCAGTCGAAACTGCAGCAGGTGACGCACTGTGACACAAATGGGTGGTCCAGATGCCATACCTTAAGGTGTGGAGAGGCCACGCATTGATCATCAAAAGGGCTCCACCCAAAGAGATAAAATATTCTAATTGCTTTGACTTCATTGCATAAGACTTATTAGGGTTATTAGTAGGTAAATCAATTACAGTTTAGTGCCAGTGATAGTGAGTCTGTTGTCATTGTCTGCCTATGTTCCAATTGCACCATTATGTAACTCCACCTGCGATTAAGAAGGGTTGGCAGGGACAACATCACCGCATGGGCAAATGGAGGGAGTGCTACAACTATGTATGCTGATCAGACACATTCCTACGGGAGATTATGTGAAGTAAAGATAGGTGGGTTTATTTTGTTGTAAAATCACTGAGACTAAGATGACAATCAGCATGGCAATAAATTGTCTGGTCCCTTTAACTACGAGCCTTTAACACGAGTGAAAGGGAACATAAAGTACCCAAAGTGTTTATGCAGTAGCTACAGTCAAGCATACAGTCATGGAAAAATGTATTAGACCACCCTTGTTTTCTTCAATCTCTTGTTCATTTTAATGCCTGGTACAATTAAAGGTACATTTGTTTGGACAAATATAATGCTAACGACCAAAACAGTTCATAAGAGTTTCATTTAAGAGCTGATATCTAGACATTTCTATGGTTTTCTTGATAATAACCAAAATCACTTCAGTTCTTACATCAATAGTTACGGCATTGCACTGCCAAAAACAGTGCTTTTTGGCAATCCATGTTTTCTTTTCTGTCTGTTTTAGTGACATGATACACACAGGTGTTAGTACTTAATTGCATAACCATTGTTTTTGATGACCATGCGTCTTGGCATGCTCTCCACCAGCGACTGACATTATTCTGCTGTCACAGCAGTCCATTCCTGTTACACAAATTCAAACAAATTTGCTTTGTTGTTGGGCTTGTGGTTCTCCATTTTGCATTTGATGATTTTCCACAGGTTTTCAGTTGGATCTAGATCTGGTGATTGAGCAGACCAAGGCATAGTTCCAATGTTCTGGTTCTCCATCCAAGCTTTAACTGACCTTATGGCAAGGGGCATTGTCTTGTTGGAAAATCCAGTCATTCGAGGCAGGAAAGAATTTTCCAACTGATGGATGAAGACTGTTTTCAAGAGTAGCCCTGTACATGACCTGGTTCACTCGCCCTTCACACAATTGCATTTGCCCTGTTCCACCCACACTGAAACAAGCGTCACTGATCCACCCCCATGTTTTACTGTAGGGGCAAGACAGTCTGGTTTGTAGGCTTCTCCAGGCTTCTTCCTAAACAGTAATAAACTAAAAATTGGATTCATGACTGAAGAGAACCTCAACCTAATCATCAACAGTCCAATCCTTGTGATCCCCAGCAAAGAGGATCCAGGCTTTCCTCTACATTTTTCTTGATGAAGGGCTTCTTCTGTGCCCTGTGTGGCTTCAGATAAGCTTCAACAAGTCGGTTGCAAACTGTCCTTGCCGAACAAGTCACATTTCTCGACAGTGCCCCCTCATTTTTAAGGTCCCTGGAGGTCTGATGACAATTCCTGACACAGGAACAGATGAGCACACGGTCATCTTGTGGGGTAAAAGGACATTTCCTGCCGTGACCAGCTAGCAATCTGGTAGTACCGTGTTGGCCTTGTTTTTTCTTGGTGTAATGAACGACTGTCTTGGAGATCTTCAGTTTTTTCGCTACCTGTCTCTCACTCATGCCAATGTCCAGCAGTGCCAAGATGGCTGCCTTTGTGGCTTCACATAATTCTTTTGTTTTAAGCAGTATGTGAAAGCTGACAACTTCGGAGTTGTGCTTGAATGTAAGCAGGAAACCACTCCAGGCCTTTGCATGTGCAGTGCTGCTTATGACATGAAACGGGCTCTTATATACCCTACAGGGAATATAACTAAGCTAAAGCATGTCAAATAGGATATAAAGTATTATGTAATCAGCTGCATTTTTTCTGTTGTGTTCATTGTATTCTTCAGGTAATATATCTTTAGTGGTAGCAGGCATTAAAATGAACAAGAAATTAAACAAAAAAAAAAAACAAGGGTGGTCTTGTGGACTTTTTCCATGAATGTATATCTACATCTAGCAAAAGCTACAGTAGGAACAGAAGTGAATAAACCAATGTGTAATATCCCTTGAATGTCAAATGTTTTAAAATTGTACCACCTCTAAATAATTGCATTTTTCAATGTAACAAAAGTCTATACACTTGTAATTACTGACACAAAACTGAGAACACCTTTGATTTTCAGTCTAATTGCATAAAAATGGTTATAAAATGACCTTAATCACCGATTAAAATCCCCTTAAATAGAAGTCTGATTAATATTTGGAGGCCATTCTTTGTTCAGAGGAGACTGAGGTAAATTAGTTTGGCTAAAATAAGGACCTGCATGTTTGGCATGAAACCCAACTACCACAGTGAATGCAAAGTCCAAACAGTGAAGAGCAAAGGTCTAAAACCACGGAGCTATATGAGTGTAAAGGTGTCAGGAAAGTGATATTTACTGATGGCATGAATTACTGTGAATTTACCAAAATAGTGGCTGACAAGATGACTCACAGTCTGCAGAAGCTTGGCAGAAGAGGATGATTCCAACATAAAAATCCACTGCTCAAATTTTACAAAAGTCTCTAAAGAACAAAAAAATGTGAAAGTATGACCTGGCAAAGAGTGGCCTGACTTGAATCTAAAAGAACACCTTTGGGGCATTTTAAAGGAAAACTTAGAGCAACACAACCCTTCCAGCAGAGAGCAGCTGAAAAAAAAAGTCTCTGAGGAACAGCAGAACATCTCTCTAGAAATGTGGTGTCCATCATGCTGAGGAGGATTCATTCTGTTATTAAAAATGGTGGATATAAAAAGTATTGAAGAAATGGAGTTCCTACGCCTGTATTGTTAATATGTTAAATGTAAGAGCATAAGAGCAAATACCCTGCTGTTCAGCTTAGAAGTAAAGCAGTTATTAGAAGGTTTTACAATTCTGAATCGTTTGACATTTCACTGATTTTTCACTTTTGTTGTATTCTGTATGTATAACAAAATAAAAATCTATCCACACACTAAGACAGAGAACTATGTACACGATAGTCTGGCATCCCACCTTTGTGCTTCCTCATTTTGATGGGAAAGAGCTTTCTTCCATTGGTGTAGATGATAAGTTTCCCAAGGACACACAGAGAGTGGACAAAGAAGGAATATCCAAGCTCCTTTCCAGAATAAACACTCCTCTGCGTCGTACCTAAAACATTAGCAGAAGATCTGAGTGAAAAAGGATCGTCTAAAAATGAGCTGCATTCTCATTTCCAGTTTCCATCATGTCCAAATATTGACATTTGCATTCTTGCATTATTATCGATACGTGTACATGTGGTGGAAGGAGCAAAGCTGAGACAAAAAAAAACAAAAAAAACAGAGGAAAGTCAGTATCTTTCTTTCAAAGCACTTATAAAGGCACACTGACTGTCATGCCATTATGGTCGACAGACAGTTTTCAGACATTTCATATCTAAGGCTGCTCAATTAGAATGAGATTGACAAGTGAAATAATGTGGCAACCTTGCAGCATCTCAGGGGTGCAGAAAATCAAAAAGTGGCACAGCTCGGAAAACTCCATTTCTTTTATGAGGAGTGTATCAGTGGCGGGGGAGTCAGCATATCGCCACTCATCCAAGACAAGGTCACAATGTTCAGTCTCGAGGAGGCAGCTGGCTTACAGGAGATAACACACTGACACGGCATTCACTTATGCCCCATCTACCATCTCCCACTGCATTCGCTGTGATTTATTGAATTTTCACACTTGGCTGTGTGACTGGAGGTGTAGCATGTTCCCGTTAATCTATAATTACAATGTTAATTTTAAGCGTGATTAATTGCTGTAAACAAACTAAGAATCTCTGAGAGAAAGAGGAAGAATTTGTGAAAAATGTGGCCTAAATCTTAAGAAACAAGCACCACACGACAATAGGCGAAGAATAGTCTCCACTGTGGTCTCTTGTGTGTATACACAATGTTGGGAAGAAATCCAAAAAAGGGAATGGTTCACATAATCCTAATGTAAATCTGGTTTTTATGTGTACTGCATGCCTTTAGTCTTGCACATGCTGCACCACATTTTCTACCACAAGGGCTGTGAGATCTTTTCTATAATACATACATGAACAAGCCTCTGCTTTCAGTCAGTTTAATCATTTATTTTGTCATGCTTCTTATTAAGTGCTCATTTAGCCACCTTCTGTCATTCCTTCCTCTCATCCCTCAACAGTTTTTAGTCTGCTTTGTCTTTTCTTTCTCTTTTGTTGTTCTTTTTTCCTTCTAATGTTTTTCTCTGCACTCCTCTGTTTTAACGACAGCAGGAACACAACGTGTGCATTAAAGAAACTGAAGACATGATGGCAAAGTCTAGGTACAAACACGTTTAACACCCAAAGGCTTCAAATGAAGCATTACTTTCTCATTAGGCTTTCACAGTAGTTCACTCTGAGTGTATTATTTTTTGGTTTGTTTCACAGCACATATTAAATCAGCATTACGGCAAATGTGCTGATGCTTGCCACACAGGGAGATGGAGAGAAGATTTGAAAATGCCTGAGAGAGTACACAAACCTGATGAAGAAATCATGAGTTTATGGAGTGTTTTACTTACCAGAGTTCTGTTGCTCCCCTGACTGGGGATCTGTTGCCTCATTTGTGAAATGTTCACAGGATTCACTGTAATGGATACACTGCTGAAGAGCTGCTACAACCTGAAAAAATAAAGATTAAAACAATGCATCTTGCTGAAAATGTTTGATTAGCTAAACGAAATGACAAAAGACCAATGTGCAGAGCCAAATTTGTATGCTGTTATGAACAGGCCAAAAGCAAGAGGCTTACTAAAGAATTCAGTCAGAATGCCAATGCAACCGCTCATTGAGTCTCTTAATCAATCTAGTTTTAAGACTAGAACCACTGCTTTTAATCTAAATCCGTGCACTTTAGGGAATTTTAATGCACCGCAATGCAAGAGTAGTTTAGACTCACAGCTTTTTAGAGAGCTATTGACAGTTTCTTTAGAGAAAGTTTCAGAGGTGATTCCACAGTAATCCCCTCTAAAGTCAGAGTAAGAGTTGAGAGAGAGGTTTAGGATTAAACAATCAATTCTTAAATGTCAAAGTGGCACTCAACTCTTTGCCCCTTTGTCTTAAAGACCAGCATGTTGGCCTGCACTGTTTGGTTGTGTGAAGTACACCAGTACAACAAATACAGTGGATGAGCATGAATAATAACTTCACAGCAGGCAGCAGTGAAGTGCAGCTATTCGTTTGGAGAATCTTTTTCCCTTTTCAATGTGTTTTTTTTTTCTGAACGCATATCTGGATAAAGATCAGAACCAGGACATTAAATTCAGATTCTCTCTGAGACCCAAGGATGAAACCAGAAAGTATCATCAGGAAAAAAACATTTTCATCTAAAAAGAGGATATCATCTGCTTCAATGAGTAACTGAATTTATATCCTTCCAATTCCATGGGCAAGCAAGCATGACTGAGTTTGTTACAGTTCCCTAATTTCCCCTTGTTCAGGCAAAGTTTTGTCTTTCAAACACACAATGCTTTGGTTTCTGGATGTAGGTTTGATTCCCTTTTGGAAAATTCTTTTAAGCTTCATCTGCTTGGCTGGTTCTCTCTTGTGTTGGACTTGTCAGAAGTACAAAGGAGTTAGCAAGAGGTATTGATTATTGAGTGAATCACTCACCAAAGACTTATATTTTCTCTCCAGGAGTCTGAGAACCACAGTCCTGCTGTAGTAGCCATGCTGAGAGACGGAGAGGAAGGCCCACCGGGAAATAAACACAATACATGTGATAAATGCGATATGAACAAGACAGATGAAGATGAAGACCTCAACAAGCAATAAACACAGTAGTTCATATGTCTTCAGCTGTCATACACACCATCCACTTTTTGAACCAGGTAGCTTTAACATCCAGTATGGCCAGTAAGTGAATTGGCTCCAAGGCTTTCTCTGTCCCTGCTGAGCCGTGTTCATGATGGAATGACAACATGGAGAATGTGCTCTCTATGACTTCCTCCATATATCTAAAGCAGGGTAATGAAAAAGACCAAAACACATACACTGAGTCTGTATCATTCAACACAAATTTACTGGACTGGGATTAATGTAGGAAACTCAAAAGAGTAACAAGCATTGGTTTGTGCATGTGTGAACCATATGTCATATAGCTTCAGACTGAATAGTAGAATATTTTCCTGGGTATCGAGCATTTTTATAGTTTTGTCAAATATGAATAAGTGATAATGGCTATAGACTATACAGATAATGCTGATGTAACTGACTGAACAGTAACTCACTTCTCTGGATGACGGATCCAAAAGGTAGTCACCTCCTTTTGAAAGTCATTCATCAAACGAATCTAAGAGAGGACAGGGAGAGAGGGGATGAAAGAAACTGTGGGACTTTTTTGTATGGTGATAGAGTTAAGATGCTGTAAGAGATAAGATGCTGTACCTGTTTGAGAAGACGACTGATCTCAGGTCTGTTGATGTCGAGAACAGCTGAACCACTTGGAAAGTTCAACTTGTGAGACAGAAAGCTCGACTCCACGCTTGTAGCTGCTCATCAAAAGGTGAAATATTACAAATCGTGCAATATGTGCAAAAATAACATGGATGCTAATTTACACATTGCACTATATGCAGTGCATACAAAGCTCATGTGTTTTTGATTTACCAATAAAAAAAATCCAAACCTTGATTGTAAAACTATTATGGTGGAAGCTGAAGTTGAGAGGTGAATATCTTAAAAACCATTCAACATAACGCCACTGTGTTTGCATCAGCAGTGAGAGGGAAAGAGGCCTTTCTTTGCTTGCAAATATAAATAAAGGAGGACTGACCTTCTGTGTTTAATTTGAATAAGAAAATGCTGCACATATGCATCAATACTAAATAATAATGAATCAATAATAAAAGTTGCATTCAGAGGGCCTACCCAAGCTGGTGTAGATCTCTCGCGTAACGTTCAGTGGAGAGGAGGAGAAGCTTTTAGCAAAGAACTGCAGTACATTCTCCTGACAAAGGTGAAACAAGGCCAAGAGGCACAAAGTGTCAGAATACACACATAACCATACATAAATTTTAAATGAGAAGAAAATATGATGAGAATAGACTAAACAAGATTAAGCAGGTGTGACATTACTGAATGTGGAATCGACTGTTTGCGCTCGTTATGTTATGTTTTAAAGCCAAAAATTGTAGATTCAAATTCTAATTGTTATTGATCCGTTTGTAAATGAATACAATGTGCATTTGTGGAACACCGATGAGTGAATGAGGCTGCTGAGGACTCACGCTGAGGTCGGGGTCGGGTTCGGTCAGAGCCACACAGAGGTTCCTGCGCAGGCTGCTCCAGCTCTCACAGCTCAGGACATCAGATGGAGGCGCACAGCAGAGCGCCTGCAGAGCCTCCCAACGCACCTACGCACAGACTTACACTAGTCACCTGGCCCACACTGGTGATCACAGTCACATCTGATGCAGTGGTTCTTAACCTGTGTAGCTGGTGACCCCTCTAAACAAAGTAATGCCCAGTTGCAACCCCTCATCATTGGCAGAATCACCTCTTACATGTCTGATTTGTTCAGTGATTCCGTCTGGTGTTGTGCTCAATGATGGCTGATTCCACCAGCAGTAGGCAAGGTTCAAAATGGGGACAATATCTTATTTTATAGCGAGCTGGCTACAAGCTGAATCCATGAAAAACAGCATCAAAAAAGGTCTAAACATAAATGAAACTGACACTGTTGTAAATTCACTTAAAGAACTGATCAAACTATAATCAACATTTCTTTGATGCTCATGAGAAATATTACAGCAATTTCTCCTAACAAGCACAGCATCCATGTCACCTTGGGGTGGATGTGTCACCCAATACTGGTTAAACAGATTTTTTTGTTTGTTTGTTTTTTAACTGAATTACCACCCCTGTTTCCAACACGAAAGGACTGACATGAACATAATGTCAAAATACATACCTCAAATGATAATTCATTCTGATTATAAGACTAAGAGAAGATGCCAAAGATAAAATAAACATCATTTATTTTTCCTGTCCTGTTAATCATCTCACAACCCCTCAGATTTATCTTGCAACGTCTTGTATGGGATGCGCCGCGCTGACTGGAAACCACAAATCCATGGCACAAAATCCTCCAATGTACTGACAAAAACACAAATAAAGCAGCAATGAACTCATCACAATGTCTATATCTAAGTTGCTTTTTCTACCTCTTTCGGTTTGCTGGACTCAAGTTTTTCAGCCAAAACTTGCAGCTGCTCTTGTCTGATAAATGCATAACTCTGAAAAGAAAAGAGGACACGAAACAAAAATAATTACGGTCCACCATAACCCAAAATTCAAAAATAGCTCTTATTGCCTGATAGGAGGACACTGGCATTTTCAGAGGTCACTGTACGAATCTACCATTAGCTTTAACCTACATTCAGTCTTCCGTTGAGACGAACAACTTTTACAACCAGTGCCATCCAGACAACTCAGATACAATCTTGGCACTCCACATGAGTCATCGACTATTTTTAAAGTGGTGATGAATAAATAAATTGCAACCATTTATTGCCCCGAGATTGCATCTGCTGTGTGTCTGACCTGGTTGAAGGAGGAGTCGCTGTCAGAGCAGTTATCGGTGTACTGGCTGTTGGACTGACTGTGCTGCTTCTCTCGGTGCATCTCCTCCTTCCTCAGCTGGTCCTCCTCGATTTTGTTGATTAAAGACTCCACGACCATGATCATGGTGTTTTTCAAAGTCTGCATCATCTGCTGATAGCTGTTACATGCAGATAAAGAAAATCAGCGTATGGCTGATGTTACTTTCAGTATCATTCAGCTAAATCCATTCTAAAAAATTTGGTCTGTTTTATCTTTTGTGTGACTGCATGATTCAAAGCAAACCTACCTACTATTTCAAGGTCCACATATCCTACTGAAATAAAAGGTTTACTGCTGAAAGCGGGAAAATCCTCACTTTGTAGTTCTGAACTGGTGTCATTGTGATTTTCCAACAAGGACAAAAAGAGAGACACATACTGTGCATGCAACTTAGATTTTCTTTGCCCAGGTAAAAAAAAAAACAGTCTCTCAATCAACAGGTGAAGGTAAGTCAATGACACTGGGTGGTATGAGTTAGTTTTTGATTACAGAAGCAGTAAATACTTCAGAAACACCTGAGAAATGCTGCAGTTTTATACTTTAAATACTGACTCAGGTGCATTTTTCTCATAAGGAGGTGGAGTTCTCCACCCTTCTGACTTCTCTGGAAGTCAGCATGAAGGTAACAAAGAAGGAGTTCAAGCCTTATCAACATAATAAAAAAGCCCATTACTATCGTCGCTATGTACTAAAATTACATTACATACTAAAATTAAATAAAAACACTGTTAATTTGTAACTGGACATAAAGATTTGCAGGAAATAAAACTCCAAGCTGCACTCACTCAGCTGAGTCTCTGGTCCTTCGGGTCACGGCGTGAATCAGGGTGTCATGTCCTGAGCCGATTGCATGTTGCCCATCTCCTCTGCTCAAGTTCTTTGTCTCCTCTTCCACCACATTTCCCAGAGAGCTCTCCACATACTGACGCAGGTACTTGACAAACTCATAACTGAATCGAGAGAAGTAATCAAATCACACCTACTGTATGTACAAATTTGAATAATACACGGAACACATACCTAAAGAGACATAAGAAAGTCTAAATTTCTTTAAAACCAGACATCTAAAGGTAATGCAGTGGATTGTGGCCTTACTTGTGGAAGTTCTTATCAGTCTCCTCCAGGTGAAGGAGGATCTCTTCAGCACATTCAGTTGACGGCGCACCCGAAATTTTGTCATTGATGCTTCGCAGGAGCTGCTTGAGGAGGGACTGTAACTCCAACTCATCTTCAGATGACAACTGAGACATCTCTGCTGTTAGTTGATGGGTTTCCTAGGCTTGAAGTACAAAAAAGTAGGGAGACAAGGAGTCATGTCCCTGTGTAGTTCAGGTAGTTCAGGTAGGATGCAAGCTACAAAGAGTTAACAACCAGAAATAACAAATTACTTCAGTTCAGTTAAGAAGATGTGCATTTGAGTTTCCTTGTCTGTCCAGCCTTTTTTTTTTTTTTTTTTTAATTAAACAACTTACTGTGCAAGAAATATTGTTATTTCACTTCACCATCATATTGACTTTTTTTTTTTTACTTTATTCACAAGCGACAGTTTGTTGACATGTGGGTTCTTTGTGTGCACAGTAAAATGAGCGAGGAACAGAAGAGAATCACTGAAAAGTAAGGTTTTGTTGCCGCATTGTACGGAACATCAGTTGCATGTAAATATTTCTGCAACAGAAAGAATTATGTTGACCAAAATCAGAATCTGTTCTATTGTCAAGCAGGTTTTCCCATACAAGGAATCTGATGTGGTGTTTTGGTGCACATCATAAAACATTGTGCAGCTGTAAAAAATTTTAAAGGATTAAAAGATATTTTAAAAAAGCACAACTTGCAAGTCAGTGTAAAGTCAAGCAGGTACTCTGTTGCCAGCATCTTGCAATTGTTGCCACAACACACGGACACACAACTGATTTTATTAGACCATTTAAACTGCCAGGTTGTGACAGCACCACAAAGCTCTGTATGATGAATGCAAAGTCGGATCTGAATGCAATTAAAAGCTAAAAACTATTTTGGATGCCTTTAGCAATGTTACACTATACAAGAAGCTTCCAATTGACATAAAAATATATATATACATATATATATATATATATTACTCTTTTACTTTTTGCAGATGCTCTCTCCTACAAAGTCACCCCAGTCATTACAGTATGAGTAATTCTTGCAAGGTAAGGTCATCAGGTAGGTGAAGATTCCTGTATTTTTTCATATTGCAATACATGTAGCAGAAAAACAAAGTATTGCAGAATCAGTTTTGTGCAATAATGTGCAGCCCTAACATGCAGCAGTTTGCAAACTGATTGTCTCAGTTTGTTCTGCATTTAAAAAGGAAAACACCAAACATTACCCTTAGCTAAAGACAAAAAGGAAAGCTGGATGCAAAACAGCAACAGCTCAGGCTCTGTTTTCATCCCCAGGCAGTCAAATGCGCATGAGGTTTTGGTTATGCCTCTTTCAGTTCTGTCACTCAGTCAAGTGTCAATCACCAACAAGTGTACCACTGTGGTAAAACAGGCGTTTTGAAAACCTAAAACGGCGAATACAGACGTATCCCAAATAAATATCTAAATGCATGAATTACTTTATTTCTGCTATACAGGGAAACGTTCTTACTCTGGAGGCAAACCCAACTAAATGTGTGCTTTCTCTGGCTAGCTTGATGCTGCCATCACTGAAACACAGCTAGCTAAAGGTAAAACTGGTCAAATTTAGCTGAAACCACGGCTGAGCGGAAAAACAAAAACCCCTGCGCCTCACAGACCAACTAGCCGCACTAAAAAGGCATCGTGTCCAGTATATTATAAACCAGTCACCTTGTTTTTGTACTAGCAAAAGCTGTTCATCCAGGTAGCATTGTGGGAGCACTGACCGACGACAGCTGTGTCTCTATGGAAACGTACTGTCAACTGCGGTGCATTGTGGGATATCCAAAGAATCTACATGGTGGCTTCAAATTTATCGGAATTGAGGATTCCACATCTATGATGTAGATAATAAGGATAACTCAAAGACTGATGTGACGAGATTGGAAGTAATGTTGGGAAACCAGTTGATTCCTTCACCCTTTCATTGCATTTAATTTCAAAATGAGAACTCTCAATATTTCTAAAATGCATATATTTAACTTAAGATTATTCATGCGGATTTTTTGAGGGGCTTTGAATGTAGCACCGCTGATGTGCATTGTCACGTGACCCTGTGTTTTGCTCGTTTTGCCGGGTGCTGTTGAGGGTACACCACTGCTCGCTGGAAACCTGCTGAAATATTACATTTTTACTAGAAATTTACTATGTAGAAACAGCGAAATGTTTTATTCACAAGTTTTTACTTGCTAGTTGACGTCACATCGAGAAACTACAACGTTGTATCCACTGAATGCGCTTCAGCTAGCAAGCTAGCATCAGCATCAGCAGTGTCGGCTATGGCGGCAGTTGACAGCTTTTCGCTCCTGTACAGAGAAATTTCTCGGTCGTGCAGCTTTTACTTTGAGACCCTGGCCCTGATCGGGGCTTTGTACACGGCTAGCAAGGTAGTAATCCTGCTGAGGGACTGCTGCACGTTGGTCAGGGTGCATTTCCTGCCGAGAATGATCCCAAGTAAGAAGCTGAGGCAAAGATATGGCGACTGGGCTGTCATTTATGGTAAGAAGCAGGTGATCACAGCAGAAATACCTCATGATCCCTGATGTCAGTCTGTGAGACTGATGGGAAAACCAGTATGAAGGATAGTTTTGCCCAGACCAAATGTAACTGCTATAATTGCAGTCAGAAGAGAAGTGAAGTAATAAAACAAACAAAAAAATGGATATTGAAGTAAGAATATTAAAACTGTGAAATCAAATTCAGTCAGTAAACAATGCAAAATATCCTTCACAATTTCACTGCCCACGCTGATGTTTTTAAGATATTTGATTCACACTGTTGTTAAACACAGAATAGGAGCGAATGCACACATTTGAGAGGCTGGACCCAGGAATTGAAAGACATCATCTGTTTTCTAAGTGACTTAAATGATCAGTCAGTTAGTTAGTAGTCAGTTATCACAGTTGTTTCTCATCAGTTTTCTGTCAGTTGATTATTGCTTCCACTCTGTAACAGCCTAAAAAAAATATTGGTACTGCAGAGTATTGTGGCATTCTGAGGCACACAAGTTGTTAATGTGGATGAATTTCATTGCCTAATTAATAGGGCTGCAGGTAACTAATATTGTCATTGTTGTTGATATATCTGTTGATTATGTCATCAATTGTTTGGGCTCTGAAATGTAAGACAGTGGTGAAAAATGGAGATCAAAAGCCCAAGATGACATCTTCAAATGTTTCGTTTTGTCAAGAACCCAATAATATTAAGCTTATGGTCAGAGGAGTAAATAAATCTGAAAATATTCACATTTAAGAAGCTGAAACCAGATAATTTAGACTTCTTTTAACTTTGACATTGCTCAACCAATTATCAAAAACAGTTCATAAATAATTTAAGTCAACAACTGATTAGTTATTAGTTGCAGCTCTGCGAATCAGATTACTGTTTCATCATAAACTGAAACTTTGTTTAATCTTTAAAGGCCATAGTGATGATACTTTGCAGAAACTTTCAGTATTTTGTTCTTTCTTACTCGACTTTGACTGATAAGTATTGTCCTCTTTCTTGTCAGGTGCAACAGAGCCTGTAGCCAAAGCGTATGCAGAGGAGCTGGCCAGACACGGTATCAGCATCATCTTTGTCACTCAGGACCACACATCTGTTAGAGACACCGCTGCATCCCTCTCCCAGAGCTACGGAGTGGAAACTGTTGTTGTCTTAGCTGACTTCTTGCTGGACCAAGCGGCCAGCAAGCCCATCAAAGAAGCCATGAGGGGCAAAGATATCGGCTTCCTGGTGAACTGTGTGGATGAGTCTTTGGCTTCACCCCAGAGCCTGATTGAAATGCCTGAGCAGGGAATGTTGGATTTGGTGAATAGGAACGTTGCAGTTGCTACTCTGATGACCCGGTTGGTCCTGCCGGGGATGGTGGAGCGCAGTAGAGGCGCTGTGGTCAATATATCATCGGGTGCCTGCTGCAGACCCCTGCCTGGAAGAGTGACACTCACCGCCTCCACTGTGAGACAAAACACTGCTAAAATCTGCAAGCCTGGACACACACCAAGAAACACATCTATAGCCTCTATAGACCTTTTTCACAGCGGATGTTTTTTTTTATTGGTTGAAGAGCCAACTGATGGCTCTTATCGATTAAAAAAAAAACAAAAAAAAAAGATCTATTATTGCTACTATCTCCTCGAAGCACTTTACTTTTCAAAGTGAAATTCAGCTGGAGTTTGTAGATCATGTTTCTTAGTTAACAAAACAACTCAAATTGCATTCCTCTTGTTTGAGGACTTTTTTTCATCTTTTGTCTGTTAAGAACAGTCATAATATTACAAACACATTATTTCATCCTGACAGTAATAACCTTTCCTCTGACATTTCAGGGATACCTGGATCATTTCTCAAGAGCCCTTCACCTCGAGTACGGCGGCAAAGGGATCTTCATTCAGAGTCTGATCCCTTTCCAGGTAATAATCTGCCATGGCCCATAACAATAAGTGCTGCATATTTGACCTCAGTCCCTGTTTTGGTACTGAAGAGTACTTGGTCAGATTCTTCATCTTGTTGACTTTCTTCAGTTGTCTAGTTGCTGGTGTTAATGAAAATGTTGCCATTTATAGACTTTTATTCACACAAATTTTAAGTATTGGAACAACATGCAACATGAACTTTGGCTTCTTTTTTCATTTATATAAAATGCTTTCTGTTTGACAGTATGACAAAACTGTTTGTCTCATAACTTTATTTATTTTTTTAACTTAACTTTTGTTGTTGACACTGCTGCTCTACACCATTTGCAAAACACACAGTCTGCTTGTGTCAAATATGTTCTATGCAATAACTAAAGCTTATTAATATGAGAAGATCAGTCAACTCACTCTTCTTGTGTGTATATATCACTTCAGATTGCCTCAAGCAGGCAACAACCATCATCATCCTCATCCTCATCATCATCAAGCGAAGGCTGGTTTTCACCAAAGCCGGAGGTTTACGCTCACCACGCCATCTCCACTCTGGGCGTTTCTAATAGGACCACCGGCTACTGGCCTCATACCCTGCAGGTCGGTACAAATCAAGTTACGCTGTCAGTTTTCAATCTTCACAGAAAGTTTGAGACAAGAAAATGAAATTTTGTTGTCGAGAGTGTATTGCTCACAGTTGCATCATCTCTGATACCTTTTCTGAAAACAGAGTCTGAAGCATAAAATAAATGTCTGTGTTATGATTTGTTTCTCTCTGCTCTTTTTTTCTTCACAGTACGGACTGATGCGCTGTATCCCAGAATGGATGTGGGTTCTCAGATCCCGTGTGTTCATCAGTTCAAGCTAAGAGCTTAACCCAGCTGCTGGATCTTGTTGTTACAGGAGTCATGTTGAGTTTCAGCTTCTTCTGCCAGTAGTTGAAATATGTTCCACTCTCGCGCTCTGTTGAGGTTGGTAGTTAAGCGATTCCTTTTGTTTGTTTGGTGTCAGTTTTCTAGGGGACCTGCCAAGGAGTTTGCTTGAATCTGTTACTCCTGTATTACTGGGTTCGGGTCTGACAAACCTTTGACATCCTGAATTGACTACACAAATCTTAACAATCCACTAATATATTTCTTGATGGTGGCTAGACATGAGTTTGAGTTAAGACTGAAAACTTTTGATTACTACTGGATTATTTGATCTAATTTTGTTGTGTGAACACTGTTTAGCACGAGCCTTTGCGCAGTGTTAGTCTTTGGATCGTGGATCTCAAAAGCCTGCTCCATTTGCAATAAAACTGAATGTATACCTATTTTATTTTTTAATATGTTGAAAAAAAGTTTCACACCAAAACAGTTATTATGCAGAACAGCGTACAAATGCAAGTGAGATCAAAAGCCAAACAATGATACAGCAGTTTGCAGCCGTAAAGATAAGCTGAATCAAAACAGACGAGTAAAAAGCAATTAACACTTTAGTCTGACCTCTGGTATTATATTTTGCCACCAAGTGGGTTCCTCTGATCTCCTATTAACCTGCAGTCTGCGTGATCTGACTCGAAAACAAAAGGAAAATTTCAAGAAGCTCTGATGTTCACAGTGAACAAACACACACTCTATATTCAGGCTGTAACTGTTTTACCAGCTCTGACCAAACCCATCAGACACAATGACACACACACAGAACAAGTGGTATTTGCCCAAAAAATAAATAAATAAATTACACCATGTAAAGGTGCAAAAACAGACTGATAACATTTTTCTTTTGAAAAGCCTCTAATTTTATAGCTAGTGTGAAAAAGCTGAATTATGCAACAGAAATGTAAAATTTATGAACATTCTCCAAATAAGAACTATATTCACTGAAGATGAAAAAGAAACCTTTGTAACACATACCCTGAAAGAGCAGCTGTAGATCTGATCATATTGTTGCACTATAATTATGTCTTTAGTTGATTTGGTTTGCTGGTCTAATCAAATATAGAGTTCAGATAGCAACGTGTGCCAGGGGGGTATTATACGTTCTGAAACAAAGAGTGTTTACAGGCAAATGAATGTGTGAGGGTGGATGAAGAGTGAAAGCTTTAGGTGAATGTGGTGCCATCGCTCAATAGGAGAATCAATAATAATAATAATTCATTTTATTTATATAGCACTTTTCAAGAACTCAAAGGTGCTTCACAGAATAAAAGCAATAAACAATAAGCAACTAATACAAAAGGAGACAACATAGAAATACAGCAAGCAGATAAAAACAACACTAAATATCAAGATAAGGACCAAGGTGGGAAAAGCAGAGCAGAACAGTTGAGTTTTTAATTTAGATTTGAATATTGCTGGGTCTGTGGTGTCACGAATATATTGTGGGAGAGAGTTCCAGAGGGTGGGGGCAGCGACAGAGAAGGCCCTATCCCCCCCAGGTTCTGTGCTTGGTCCTGGGGACGATCAAGAGGTTGGAATTAGCAGAGGTACATGAAGGGGTGTAGGGGTGGAGCATGTCTTTAAGGTAAAAGGGGGCCTGGTTATGGAGCAGCAAGCATCTCCTGGAGGGAAGTCAAAATGCAGTGAAGAGTGAGATCATTGTATATTTTGTTCTAAAATAATGCTTGTGTGTAGAATTTGAACAGTTTGAGGTGTATTGTGTTAAGTGATTACTCAAATATACAGTACAATATATAAACATATTACATCTGCTGTATGTGTCATCGTATCACACAATTAAACCAATAAAACTCTTGTTCTATTCCCACATTACTGTCCTGTTTATTTGACTACATTACAGTGGGGCTTGAAAGTTTCTACCTTCTACCATAATGTTTTCACACAAGTACTAAAAATAAATTAAGAGAGTACACGATTAGTTAAATGCGGCAAAAATACTTCAAAATATTGTTTTCAATCAGAGGGATAACAATCAAGTGAGAGGGGGCACCCTGTAGTATTATTGTTATTATTGATTATATAGAAGGGATCTATCAAAGTCTGAAGAAAAGTAACAGAAACAAAGTTGCTGATGCTCATCAGGCTAGAAAAGGTTACAAAATAATCTCTAAATCCACAGTCAGACAGACTGTAGTTAATGACCAACAGAGATCATCCCAAGAGCAAGGTGTGTGAACCCAGGGTGACTTCTAGGAAGCTACAGGCCTCTCAAATTACCTGTCTGCAGTTTACTAAACATCATATGGACAAGCCAGAATACTACTGGAAAAGAGTTTATGGACAGATCAGATAACAACAGAAACGTTTTGGTCCAAATGAGAAGCATTATGTTTGGAGAAAGGAAAACACTCACTGCTGCACTCCAGCATAAGAATCTTACCCCATCAGTGAAGCATGGTGGTGGTAGTATCATGGTGTGGACCTGTTTTTGCTGCATCTGGGCCAAGAGAGCTTCCTATCATTGATTAAACAATGAATTCTAGTAAATACCAGTGAATGTCAGAGCATCTGTCTATTGACTGAACCTCCAGATAAAGTGGGTCATGATGCAGGATTATGACCTGCAGAGCACGAACATTGTTCTACCAGAAATGGGTTAAAGAAGAACTAAGGTAATGTTTTGGAATGAGCAAGTTAAAGTCCAGATCTTAATCCAGTAGAAATGCTGTGGAAGGGCCTGAGTGAGCAGTTCATGTGAGAAAACCCAACAACTTCCCAGAGTTGAAGCTGTTCTCCAAAGAGGAATGAGCTACAACTCCTCGAGCCGAAATGTTTAGTTCAAGTGTTTACCTGGGTTCTCTTTACCTACCTGACGATGTTTTAGGTCAGTTTATGAAGATATAGCTAATATTCTGAAGGGTTCGCCAACTTTAAAGCACTACTGTATATTACCTATGTATGTTATCTAACTGGCTCAGGTACATTGTCTTAAAAGCTGCAATACATTTCTGACTGAGGCTGTTTTAGTTTACAGCAAATGACGTGATACGCTGACTTTGATCTATATGTTGAAGGCCAGGCACGCTTTGTTTTTCTCCTCAGGAGGTTGTTAATCATTTACATCTATGAACAGACACTGCTGGCAGCCAGAGTTCCACCTGTGACCCCTCAGATGAGCCAGGTCAGAGACTGTCGGTAAACCTCACCAACACACGTGAGCTGCAGTTTGCCATTAAATAAGACGAAACCCGGCTGCTTTGTTGGGATTTAAATATGACGCCAGAATCTGTGAAACACTCCTCCTTTAAGGAAATATTGTTTAAAAACTAAACAATAAAAATAAACATTAAAATAATTACATCCATTTGAAACAGAAACTGTAAAGACTGTAAAGAATAATAGCAAACAAGGACAAACTACCACAAGCTACAATAGTTCAATAGAAGTTCAACATTAATTAAAGACAATATACTATAAATAACAGCAATAAGTTTCATACAAGAAACAATGCAAACATAAAAGAATAAACTGAACGGGAAAATCAACATGAGGCTGATTAGAGGTCTCCAGTTATCAGGATGTCTGTCTGTAGCATTGTCCCGCCCACAGCACCAGCTGATTGGTCACACATCACCTGTAATAGCCTATTTTATTTTATTTTTATTTATTTTTCCTTTATTTAACCAGGTAGGTTAATTGAGAACAGATTCTCATTTCCAGTAACGACCTGGCCAAGAGGCAGCACTATCAACACTGAAGGATAAATGTTTCAAAAGTTCACTTTTAATTAAAAAGATGTAGCATAAACAAACGTACTACACTTAAGTTTAATGTTGAAGTTCTTGTTTTGAATTTTTGATTCAGATTTTCACATTTTTCATTGATCTCCTTGATTATTAATAATTTCAGTATTGACCCTGAAAAAACAATTTGGTCCCTTGATGACATAAACACAAAACACATATTTAAATACTTCACTGGCTTTTCTTTTATTTCCCATCTATATAAGAAACAAGAAATAAGTGACCCTCTTCTTTCTGCCCACCGTCTCTTTTCTCTGAAGCAGAAATGCCACAGAAGCAAAATATAATAAACAAGGGAAAGGAAAGAAGACGGTTGGTTAAACTTCAGCACAGTTTTTTCTGTTACCAGCCACTCACGTTCAGGACTGGGGGTTTGTTGTTGTGGTTTGGATGGTGTCCTTCCAGATAAGTCGCCACATGAACAATAAAACAAGGACAACTTCTTCTTCACTTTCTTGCTTCATCGTCCTCTGAAGGCATTGCTCTCTTCACCCACCTTTCATCATTTTCTATAGTTTGATCATCTGGTAAGTTGATTTTCTCTCTGATTTTACTGTCAAAAAGGTTGCATCATGTATATGCACTTGAAAAATGAGGATATGTAGTTATATGGAATATGTCTGTTATAGGTCAAGATATATTTATATCACTGTATTAGGGTAAATGCATATGCTATTTGTATATTAATGAATGCAGCTACAAGAGACTGTGTAGGAATAAGGATTGGAAAGTTGCACCAAGTGGCTTCCTAAGATCAATTAAACATTGAACTGTCTAACAGCTACCAATCGAATATTAGTCATGCATAAATCCAAGCAAAAACACTGCGATCTGAGGCAATCGAATGGAGAATTAACGAAAAGGAACTCCGTGAAATGGAACTTTCTAACTGATTCAAAACCCAAGTTGATACAGGCCTTATCTACTCGGGCAGGTCGATCTGTATTTGTGCATGAGTCACTGACTTCAGTGTCTGGCATTCTTTAATTAAAGATTTGCAACAGTTGGTATTAATAAAGGTGAAGGTTTTGGCATCCAGCAGATAAGTGTGTTTTGGTGACTTGAAATCAGCAGCTGTGACTTCTATCTGCGACGTCACAAGACTGCGAGCGATGATAAAAGTTTGTCCTTGTGAGGGAGTCTGACTTGTACAACCGACAAATCACCTTTGGGTCTTACTTTTTAATTCAACATAGCCCAACTGCTGAAAAAGAAAAGTAAACTACAATTTACTTTTGAAAATATTATATACAAGAGTCATATACTTCTCTAATAATGCAGTTTCCCTGCAGAGATCACTGTATTGCACTTCACTGTCTATCTGAAGGCCATTATGGTTTATTTTCATTACATCTCCAAACAGGAAGCAGGATAACTGAGGGCTAAAATGGGTGAGTGGGACGTGCTGAGCCGCCTGCTGGATAAAGTGCAGAGCAACTCCACAGTGATCGGCAAGGTCTGGCTCACCGTGCTGTTCGTCTTCCGCATCATGGTCCTGCACACTGGTGCTGAGAAGGTCTGCTCATGAATTCACTCTCACATTTCTGTGTTGCTCAGGACCATCTGGGATGTAGAAAACAAATGTGTGTACTAGTGTCATAGGAGCATAATATTATATGTATTTAACCAGACAGTCCTTTGAGATAAGATTATTAAGTTATAAATAATGAAATACAGTTCAGAAACTGCACTCTTCAGTTACCCATCTTCTGATCAGAGCTTTGAGCTCTTCCTGGGAGATGAAATCAGAACATCTGCAGTGTGTTCTGAAGATTATTCCAGGACCAGGGAGCAAAATAGGAGAAGCTTGTTATACCAAGTTAAGAGCAAATCCTGGACACCTTGTACCGCAGCTGTTTAGTTCTAACAGCTGTTACATGAGATTTTTTTTTTTTTAAAGTTGCACATGCAAGAAGTAACCCAATACAATATTGCTCCATGAATAAAAATATATCAGTGCTGTTGTCTCCTTAGAACTTGTGAAGGCCAAGAAACCAGATCATGATGTACACGGTGATGTCTACTGGGAAATAAATTGGAAATAAAACGCAGAGCAGCATGCATACAAATCCCTGCTAAACTATTTCAATAGTAAAAAACAGGCTCCAATATGTGCCCTAAAAGATAGCCTTTTATCCACCATGTATCCAAATACTTGTAGCAAGAAACATATTTAGTGAAGTCCCACCTAAAGTATAAACGCTGCCAATATCCAAGATGTGGGAGTGAGCTCCAGAGTTATGAATTTGGCTTTCATGGCATTTATAACCAACATTAGATCATGCAATTAGGGTAATGCTCTTTGTTTAAAAAAAATATACAGTAGCTGCTGTTATGGTGATCTGATCTAAAGCCTGATTAAAAGATATTACTGTCAGTCAGGAATTCATTAATTGATCATTTCCTTGAGATTCAACAATAGAAAGTTTGGGTATGGAGCGAATATCAACAGGTGTCTGAATTGAGAATGTCCCAAATGTCCAATAAGTGGTGAAAGAAGGTCATGTAGAAATGCTGGCACTGGACCACTGAACTGTAATGTAAACGTTAAGCTACAAATCGACAAAAATCCTTCACCATACACTTGAAACACTGGATTTTTTGAGTTTTTTTTTTTTATAATCTCCTCTTCATCTGTTTCTCTGGGATCTCATCCAGGTGTGGGGAGATGAGCAGTCTGACTTTGTGTGCAACACTCAGCAGCCCGGCTGTGAGAACGTCTGCTACGACCTCGCCTTCCCCATCTCCCACGTCCGCTTTTGGGTTCTTCAGATTATCGCTATAGCGACTCCACAGCTGCTGTACCTCGGTCACGTCCTTCATGTGCTCCACGCTGAAAAGAAGGTGTGTCGCTGTAGCGTGATTGCATGGCTGATCAATACTTGGTTTGGCAGCCTTGACACACCTGTAGAGTGGTAGTGAGAGTAGTAATCTGAGGATCAAAGTGCATATCAGCATTCTATAATGTCTTTGGTCCCAGTACTGTCTTTTGTCATAAGCCAACCTAGATTGGATTAATGCAACAAATAAATAAAGCTAGGTTTTAACCAACATATATAATTGCAGACAGAATTAAATGACTATATCTATAAACGTGTTTCACTCATCATATCCTGTCTTTTAAATGGCCAAAACTCCTGTTTGAAGGCTTTCCTTATCAAGAACAGTGGCTATGTGGTTAGATTGAAGTCAGTTGATTTCAAAGAATTTCAAAAACAACTTTTCATGCAGTAAAAGTTTATGAACAAAAACATCTGAAACTACTTCTTTGGCTTCATCAACTCACAAGCTATTTATCGAAATGTTGCCCTGACATATCATGCTCATATTTTTTTGCCAGATCATGAATAAGAACACAACTTCCAGCAGTGCTTCCTAGTTTCAAGGAAACTGGCAATGAGTGTTAAGCCATGTTCTGGAAAACTGTTTGAGTGTGTGTCTCATAGGTGCCGTGAGATTCACACTGCCAAAACCAAAATTGCCTCCATATTGGTTCTTTCATCAAGTTGCTTTCAGCTCCACTACCTTTAAATTTGAAATCTGTCTATTTCTGATAACTGGAAAATATCTAACTCTGTCTTCTTGTTCTTCTGATCCAAGATGAAAGAGAGGATGAAGAAGCACGCAGAGGTGGACGACCAAGCTACTCTGTTCCTCAGGAAGGCCTACAAAGTTCCCAAGTACACCAAAAGCAACGGCATCATCAGCATCCGTGGCCGCCTCCTTCGCAGCTACGTCCTCCATCTCGTGGCCAAGATTGCGCTGGAAGTTTTGTTCATCTGGGGTCAGTACTTTCTGTACGGCTTCACCCTGGAGAGCCGCTACGTCTGCGCCCGCTCCCCCTGCCCTCACAAGGTGGACTGCTTCCTATCCAGGCCCACAGAGAAGTCGGTCATCATCTGGTTCATGCTGGTGGCAGCAGTCGTCTCCCTCGTCCTCAGCCTGGTCGAGCTGTTCTATCTGTTTGTGAAAGCTGTGAAGGAGTGCCTGGCAAGGAGGCAGGACTACACCGTGACCCCTGTGACACCTCCACTTTCGGAAAAGAAAGCTTTCAAAAGCAGGGACGAGAAGATCCAGAATTATGTCAACATGGAGCTGGAGCTGCAAGGACGAAAGTTAGGGGTGAACGGGATCACGGGAGGGGTCAGTGAGGTTGCTAAAAATATATCGTCTGAAAACAACAGCACAGGGGAGGTCCACATCTGAAGCAGGAGGGCAGTGGTAGCTTGTACGTGTCCTCTCTCTAGTGGTTCCAGTATTTGTGTGTTTTGGCTTTGGGGAGAAAAGGGTTGTGTGTTTGTGTGTGTGTGTGTGTGTGTGTTTGTGTGTGTGTACGGTAAATAAAGAGGGAGGGACAGGAACAGCCAGCTTCTGTAAACAGGACTCGTTCACACTCAAAATGTTGCCTAAAATGACTTCAGGTGACGACTGTGACAAAGTATGAAAAACAAAAAAAAAGAAATAAAGGGGTTGTCTTGCAGTTGATAGAATTAATCATTTTAAAACACTGTAAATCAGGTTTAATTTTTGATATTGTGTTGATTTTTGTCATTTTTATACAACAGTTTTGAATTCAGATTTGATTACCAAACAATTCTCCCTTTCTTTATCTTTTTTTTTTCCACATTATCTAAGATGAACCGCTGTATTTTTTTATTTTTTTTACTAATAATGTGTGCTATTAATCTACTTCTGTGTAAATAAAGCCACAATTGACATAATCTATACAAAACAGTGTCTTTAGAGAATAACTTGACATGCAGTTTTAAGCTGTTCAGCTGCTGACGTGCCATTAGAAATATATACAGCACTCTGGAGCAGCACAATGCTTCAACATACTCTGACACTTTTACCTTCATCTATAAAGTGCAGCTTCTGTGGTTTTGACATTGAACTTGGACATACTGCAATTTCAATAATATTTCAATAAATTCTTCGGTCCTTCTTTTGACAAGCTGCATTTAACATTTTTTTATAGTCCTGAAAGCATTTCTTCCTCATAAAAAATGGCAATATATATATATATTTCTTTATTTAAAAACAACAACAAAAAAAAAAAACAAGCAAAGCAAATTGCCATCCAGCCTCGCTCTGTGTGAACATAACAAAAACCCACCTACAAGCACCTCTAAAGCTCACAAATTAACAGGATGTATGTTAATGGTTTAACCTTTAAAAAGAAAAAGTAAAAATGTTGATTTCAGTAAAACATCTAAACAATGCCTGAAACCCACAGACTGAGCCACATATGGTGGTTTTGGATTATTGGATGTGATCCTTGAGGATATGGGTTCGAAGACTGTGAATATTCTTGTGAGTCACAGCGAAGAGTAAATGAATAAGCATCGGGCTGAAGGTTATCTACGTTCTCCTTTTACACAGTGACGAATATATGCATAACTTGGAAATAAAGGCAGTACCTTTCGTCATCCTTGTCTTACTGATTACCACACCTTTCCTATTTATTTTCAAGTGGCATCCAACAGCAACAGAGCTTCACCTCTGCACAGGACACCTGTCAATTATTACACACTTGTACCCCTGATCTTCATTTGCTGACGGGCACAACGTGACAGTTAAGCCAGATGTGTGTTGCGCAACTAACCTCATCAGTTGTAACGTAGCGCACAACTCCAAGGTCCGAGTATAGTCACTGATCTGTTCCTACCACGCACAGTTCTTTCTGACCGGGTCAGCAGGTAAGATGCAAAGCTCTCTCTTCTCTGCTACGGCAACCGATTATTTTGTGAATTAAAATTTGTTAAACAGATTGAAATATAGGGTCAAATATTACAATTTTGTTCTTTTTAATAAGTTTTTTTAAAATGTTTTTTGAAAGAATTTGATTGATTTCTAGTTAACTTTTCAGTGGTAGTTTTTCATTTGTAATAGGCACATCAGATGTTTTAATATATTATCGTAGCCAGTTTTGTCCACACATCACCTTTTTATATGTTTAAAGTATGCTTTCAGTCATACAGTTACACTCTGTGATGATTTCTTCTTTTTTTAACGATTTCATCTCTTCTTTCATAGTGCTATCTCAATGCCAACCTTCTTTTACGACGTGTCAATTTTATGATGCCATTGAGTCCTCCGTTCAAAATTCTGATTAGTCATTATTTGAGAAAATATTTACCAAAAAGCTCAAGGTTCAGGAGAATAGGATGTCTTCTTCTATCCCTAGCAACCAAGTTCAAGAATAGAAAATAATATTTATTTAGAGAACAGTGAGCTTTTTTCTTTCACCAGCAGTGTATTGATTGAATATTAAGTTGTGGTTAATGTTTCAGTTAATAAGGTGTGGTTTAGAGTCACTGCAAACAAAATTAGGAGTTTGTTCTATTTGATAATATGACTCTTTCCTCTTTTCTTCTTTTCTTCCATCATAGATTAGTAACTGATCATCATAAACAAAGATGGGAGACTGGGGATTCCTGTCCTCCTTGCTGGAAAAAGTCCAGTCCCACTCCACTGTGATTGGGAAGATCTGGATGAGCGTCCTCTTCCTGTTCAGGATCATGGTTCTGGGTGCAGGTGCTGAGAGCGTCTGGGGCGACGAACAGTCGGGTTTCATATGTAACACTCAGCAACCTGGTTGTGAGAACGTCTGCTACGATTGGACCTTCCCCATCTCGCACATTCGCTTTTGGGTCCTCCAGATCATCTTCGTCTCTACACCAACATTGGTCTACCTGGGCCATGCCATGCACATCATCCACAAGGAGAACAAGCTGAGGGAGAAGATTTCCAGCCCTGGTGGGTCCCAAATGATCAAAATGCCCAAATACACAGACGAAAAGGGAAAGGTGACGATCAAGGGGAACCTGCTGGGGAGTTACCTGACTCAGATCGTGGCCAAGATCATCATTGAGGCCGCCTTCATAGTTGGACAGTACTACTTGTATGGCTTCGTCATGGTTCCCATGTTCCCCTGCTCCAAGAAGCCATGTCCCTTCACTGTGGAGTGCTACATGTCTCGGCCCACAGAGAAAACCATCTTCATTATCTTCATGCTGGTGGTGGCCTGCATTTCTCTGTTCCTCAACCTCCTTGAGATGTTCTACCTGATCTGCACCAAGGTCAGATGTAAGTCCAGGTCTTACGCCCACCCAATTACTTCTCCAGAAAACCCTGCCGGCCTGTCAGGACCCAGGTGGCCAACTTCAGAAGAAGCACTCAAGCAGAACAAGATGAACATGGACCTCGAAACCAGGCACAGTATCGGTGGAAGCCTGGATGGAGCCAAAGAGGAGAAACGACTACTGAGTGGTCATTAAATACTACTCGTGTCCAGTTAAATGTATTTTTGTATTTCAGATTTTCTTCCCATGTTTCCTTGTTCATACATACATCTGAGAGACTAAAGATCTGTTCTAAGGTGGAGCGCACGTCATGTCAGAACATAAAAGAACAGCTTTGTCATTGTGTAACAATGTTATGAGCAAAGAAAAGTCTTCATAAAATGGCAATACAGTGAAAGATTGATGGGCTTGTACTTACAGTTTGTATTTTTAAATGGAAAATCTCTATTAAAGTGTGCAATACTGATGATGTATTTATATTATAGATGCCCACTTGTAAATCTCTGGGAAAACAGAATTGTGTTTATGCCCTTTCATTGAATGTGTTCTTTAAGTTATTGTCATGTTCATTATCTAGGACTTGAAATAATTGTACGACTGAACAATGAGGTGATTGTTGTAAAAAGTCTATTTCTACTGATGTGGGTAGATCAGACAGTTTTGTATGCTGTATTGTTTTTAATAAATGATTAAAGTTGGCAAAAATATGTTGCTTCATCAGTCTGTTAACTTTAGATGACAGGTTTACACTTTTTTCTTCACAATCAAACAGCTTACATTCAAAATATATCATTTTCACTTATTCTTTAAGCTGCAAATAATGATAATTTTCATAACTGTTGAGCCTACTGACTATTTACTACAATAAATGATGATTTGGTCTATAAATGACCAAGTTCTCCTTCATCAGCTCCATCTCAGTTCCCAATGTCCATAGTGATGTTTCCATATCTGTCTGATCTAAAATATTACTATTTGAGAAGCTAAAACTTTCCATTGTTGCTTAGAAATAACTAATTAATTATTAAAAATGTTGGCAGTAAATTTTCTAGTGACTGACTAATTACTCAAGATTATAATACTGCAGGCTTGCTATAACTTGGCTGATAGATTAACAGATATCAGACATTTAAGAATAGTTTGAAGGACATTCACATCAGTGGAACAATCTAAGAAACGAACGAAAACAAAGTGTTACATATTGAGTGGATGTATAACACCTATAAGAACTGCAGGGCCTGCTCAACATATTTCTATTCAACAAAAGTACTTTTGTAAAGCATACAATACGAGATTTGCTCAGTTTGTTCTGACTTTTTGTTGACACAGTCTTAAATGAACGTGGTTGTTCAATCCTCACGAGGT
The DNA here is from genome assembly GCF_000690725.1 of Stegastes partitus. Lineage (NCBI taxonomy): Eukaryota > Metazoa > Chordata > Actinopteri > Pomacentridae > Stegastes > Stegastes partitus. Next base: position 135,547 of record NW_007578320.1, read on the forward strand.
ACTGCAGTGCTATTGTATTGTGCTGAAAAGCATTTCAGCACAGGGGTTCATGCTACTGTGCCCATGCCCTTTACTCCCTGACTCTGTTATTATTTCACTAAAAATAATAAAAAGTTGTAGATACATAACTGACAAATATCTATGAAACAAAGATGAAAAAGTGGGCGTAGTTTCTGACTTATCACAAGGTGGTAATAAAGAATAATAACATAAAACATCTGCAGACTAATCATGAACATGAGAATTGTGGTCGAAAATGCTGCCAATGATTAACCCGTACAATCTTTTCAGTGCTCAGCCCAAATTTGCCCACTTGAGATTTATCATTTCCAGATGTCATGACAACGTGACAGCTCGCAGTGTTGCACAATTTCCATGTAATCTAAAGTTCAAGGTATCAAAGACAGTTGTAGTTGGGCGCACCAGGCTCTCTGTCATTCACTTACTCAACGGGTGAGATCGGTCTGTTTGTCTCGAAGAGGAACTTTGGATTCAAAGGTAAGCTAAGCAATGGCTTTCTTAAAAAATGTTGGTTGTTTTTACTGCACAATAATTGTAATGATTAATTAATTACATCTTACATTAAATTTATTTTATTGTATTAATGCTGGAATCTTAGCCTCAAAGGTGCAGGCACTTATAAATTTATAGAGAGCATATTTACATATCTAGCTTAATAGACTATTTTAAATGTTGCAGCATGTGTGTGTTAGCAAAGCAAGAGTACAGACAAATAAACTGTGAAAATAAACATCTGTATTACATACAATTTATGGGAATAAATGATGCCGGGATGTATGGTCATGATATACTGTAAACAAACTAAGGTGCTGTTCACCACATAGCAAAAATATATTGAAAGGCACATACAAACATGTGCTGAATGTAAATTCATCTTCTATCTAATATTTAAACAAACACAGAGACTTTATAGCTTCACATTATGAGCATTACACAGATCAGGGGGTTCAAAACACTTGATTGTGTCTCTCTGAAACAAGAGATTTTCTGTAGTTAATGTGTTTTTCAATTCATGTTCATCAGGTATAACAAATAATAAAACCTATAATATTAATTTTTAAAATGAAATGTATTAATTAATTAATCAATTTTTAAAAAAAATAAATGATATATGCAGTGAATTAAAAGAGACTCATTCACTACTGATCTCCTAAAACGCGACACCAGGTTGCTGCTACTATTTTGCTATATTTGTTATTACAATTTAACCTCCTTAAGACTTCACAGACAATAGCTAACTTTGAAGACAAGCGCGATTAAAAATTTGGGGTTTTGCTTCCCCTTGATCACTGCTTACATGAATAACTGAAAATAGTGAATAAGATAACATTTGTAACAGCTAAATAAGAAACAAAATGTGATTTTGTCCGAACCTCGAGTCTTAAATTTGCAGATCAACAAAATCATAGTTCACTTTGCATGTTGTTCATACATTGATAAGATATAAGATATGCTTGGGGTTTTTTTCCGCGCCTTATATATAAGTAAAAAAAAAAATAAATATCCATTTGCTTTCAGAAACCATGGGAGACTGGGGTTTTCTGTCCTCCTTGCTGAATAAGGTCCAGTCCCACTCCACTGTTGTTGGGAAGGTCTGGCTCAGCGTGCTTTTTATCTTCAGGATCATGGTGCTCGGAGCTGGAGCAGAAAAGGTTTTCTACTTTTTCACAGTTTATTTTATGCAGCATTAACCACAACTCATGCACCACTCGAGTCATTTTGTGAGTTTAGGCCTTTCAGATGAAACAACACCATCTTGTGGTCCAGAATTTAGATGTTGTTCTGGTAATAGTGTATACAATGTGACAACTAATCATCCCATTATTATTTACTATGATTGTACTGAACCTTTCAAATTATTGAAAATCTTTCCCTTTGACATCCTAACATAAGAACTGCTTATCCATCACTCGGTGCACCAATTTTCTGGGTTGCATCGGCAGGATGTACACACACACACACACACGCATATATATAATGATTTAGTTGTTTCACACTTTCACACAGACATACTTCAGTACACCTCGATATAGATTCATGCTGCTGCATAAACTAAACATAACACCTCTTCATCAAAGTAACTCCATTTGTTGTAATGCTCTGATGATAACAACAATTTCTCATCCCTTCAGGTTTGGGGTGATGAACAGTCCAATATGATTTGTAACACCAAACAGCCTGGTTGCAAGAACGTCTGCTACGATCATGCCTTCCCAATCTCACACATTCGATTCTGGGTCCTCCAGATTATCTTTGTGTCAACGCCAACGCTGATCTACCTTGGTCATGTCATTCATGTCATCCACAAAGAGAACAAGCTGAGAGAATATATCCAGACACACTCCCAGAGCGAAATCAGCAAATATCCCAAATATACTGACGAGAAAGGCCATGTCAAAATTAAAGGCAATCTGCTGGGAAACTACATGACCTCCATATTTTTCAGAATCGTTGTGGAGATAGCATTCATTGTGGGGCAGTATTACCTGTACGGCTTTGTCATGGACCCAAGAATCGTCTGCTCCCGAGCCCCATGTCCCTTCACCGTAGAGTGCTACATGTCTCGACCCACTGAGAAAACCATCTTCATCATCTTCATGCTGGTTATGTCCTGCATCTCTCTGGTCCTCAACGTGGCAGAAATCTTCTACCTGGCATTTTGTCGCTCATCCAGACGAAAGTCTAAAACAGTAGTGCCTGCTATTGCCATTCACCCCCGTATTAACGGTGACAGCATGGTGAAAAATGAGAAGTATGGCCTCCATGATGCCAGTCACAGCATAGCCTGAGGAATTCCATTCCGGTCCAATGTGCAAAATTTGAAGTCACATTGTTAACAAACAAGAAGGTAAACAAAAAAGGGGTAAATCTGAACGAGCCCATGGTACACATTTGTAAAATTACGCCAAGAGTTACTTATTCATAAGATGCTTATAATTTCCTAAATTATCCACATTTGGATGTAATATATTTACAAATAGTCGAAGTGTTAAGGACAAATGTATGTTTTTGTAGTTGTATTTTGTTTCTTGCTTTGTGTTTTGTATGTACGACTACATGAGCCAGTTTTGAACACTGGTTCCCTCAAGTGGCAGGTTGATAATTGTGGCGTAAAACTTGACATCAATCTGCTGTGACCTGAATGTCAAAGGGAACTGACGATATAACTTGACATATAGCAAATATTTTTGACTGTGATCCAGTTTGAATTGGCTAATAGCCATTGTAGCGCTCCAAGCTTTTTGGTTTGTAAGTGCTGTTCGTGTTCTACTCTACAATGTCTTTTTTGTTTTTGCTTGTTTGTTTTTGATATATTGATCATTTGGGCTGCAAGGTGGCTCAGTGGTCAGCCCCATTGCCTCGCAGCAAGAAGGTTGCCGGTTTGCGTCCCGGTGAGGACACCTGGGGTCTTTTTGCGTGGAGTTTGTATGTTCTCCCCGTGCAGTGTGGGTTCTCTCCAGGTTCTCCAGGTTCTCCAGGTTCCTCCCACACAGTCCAAAAACATGTTGGTGATTCTAAATTGTCCGTAGGTGTGAATGTGAGTGTGCTTGGTTGTCTGTCTCTAAGTGTAGCCCTGTGATAGACTGGTGACCTGTCCACGGTGTCCCCTGCCTTCACCCTAAGTCAGCTGGGATAGGCTCCAGCCCCCCGCGGCAACCCCAGTGAGGATTACGCGGTGTATAGATAATAGATGGATGGATATTGATAATTTTACAGGCGTGATTTTTGGACGTGTAAATATGTCAACTAGAAGGAATTTGCTTATTTATGTTTTTATGTTAATATAACTACTGCTTTGTGTTTGCACCGGATTGTAAACTTCAGAAATTCATTGCAAAAACATGTATGTTTATTAAACCATGTTTGCAGTTTAGAGCTACCACATCTCTGTTTGTCTCGTTATTGTTGTCTTTACACTCATCCACGATCAGTAAGACTGCTGCAAACATGAATCTTCAGTCCTAAGTGTGATTGCGGAGAGTTGAGACATGCATGCAACTATAGACCCCATATACACTTAAAATACCCCCATGGCCTTGATGTTCACTGCATGATTTTCCATTTGCTAAAATGGTTTACTTTTGGGCATATTCGCCCTCAGAATAAAAGGGTTTTGCAACTTTTTCTGGATTTTTTTTTTGACCAGCTCCAGAATGGAACAGTGGTTGTTGGGGACCAGAAAAAAACTTCTTAACAGCTCAAACACACAGAAATTTGTCTCCATAAGCACATAATTGGCATTAAAATGTAATCACAAGGGTCTTTTCCTCCCCATAATGTTAATATCTAACTTAAGTAATTATTTTGTATTTTTAATTTAAACCTTAACTGATGGTACACTCACTGCTGAGCTCTCATTCTCTGCAATAAAAGCTACAGTCTGACTTTCCCTCCAGTCTCTCAGTTATGCAACTTGCAATATCTACCTTCATTTTTGGGGGTGTAAAAACATGCTGTATAGTTTCAGTATCAGCAACTGAAACTCCGACTAAAAATACCAAACCCACAGCTACAAAACATTGAGCTTAATATAAATGCAGTCTCTCTTTAACTAAAGTGGAGTTTTTATGTTTAGCAGTCTGTGGTTACAGCTCAGTGGGCAGTGTTATTACATCTGAGGTGTCATTTCAAGAATGCAGAGGGTTCTGTGCTTGAGTCCAGACGCTAGCAAAAGTGCTGTTAGAATGACCCTTTAATGAGACTGCGTGACTCACACAGCTGTGTGAGGTTGGTGCTTAATGGCTGCCATTACAATGTTGAGTTCATACTCACTGCAAGTGTCAGTAAGAAATCTGTATCCAGTCGATGTGCTTTGTGTCTCTACATGAACTTTCTTAAGAGTAATCAAATACTGTTTTAAATTTTATCTGAATTAAACTGATCAAATAACAAAGCAAGAAAGTTCTGTGGCACTCATTTGCGGTCCTTAAGCGCCTTCTGCTGGTACTTCAGCTTTACATCAGCAATGGAGAAACATAATGAAACACTATGGCCATCTTGTGCTGGTTGTGGCTCCGTTGGCTTAAAAGGGCTGTCCTTTAATCTTAAGGTTGTAGGCTTGATACCGGTTCCTCCTGTACATGTGCATAACTGTACAGTGTCTAGTGGCTGCAGCCTCTTTCAGCAATCACACCAGCAATTTCTCAGGGATTGCCCATACTAGAGATTTCTGTTAATTTGCATTTAAAGCATTAATATAGCAGTAAACAATTATCTGCTTTGAAAAGATAAAGTGGAGTGATGGCCTCCTTTGAAGAGAATGAAGTCACACTCTCTCTGTGTGCATTGCAATTCTGTGTTCTATGTTTTGGCAGCTGGTACAGCCACACATATCAGTGCACATTAGAGCATCTGAGTCCCTTCTTTTGAAACTGTCGGCCCTCCTCGCACTTATAAACAGACTGAAACCTTGATAATACTCTCACTTATACAGACAACTGTGGACACCATGAACATGTCACTGTTGCTTCAGTACTACTTTTCCAGTTTTGTGCTGCACGTAAATGTCTCTAGATGGTCGCATAGACTATCACAACAAAATTTACATCACTCAGACCCTAGCGGGCCCTAGCGTCTCATGGAAAGTACAACACTGTTCTCTGAACAGCCTCCTGCACTGCATTGCGAAAGGGACAATGCAGTACAGCAAATTAGAAGGGGACCCCAAAAACCTCTAAAAAAAAATGAAAAAGCAAAGAATTTTATTGTTATGGACCTACTTTATGTGCAGTTTCATTTCAGCTCAGTGTGAGAGTCCCTACTGCTGTTTTGAGGCTCACCTCTGCTTCTCCTTCTCTGCTTTTGTCTGTTCGGCTTCAGTCTTTGTGTCTCTGTTTACAGGTCTGCTCCGTCCATGGGTCCATCCACATGCCCGTCTGTTTTGCTCTGTGATGCAGGTGCTCAAGTGACATCCAGTGGTTCTGAAAGATGCACAGAGAACCTTTGATGGACGCCAGAAGTGGATCGGTCATCCTACTGGCTCACAATGTCTGATCCAGCTGTGTCCCTCACCTATTAGCATACATTAAGGTCACAGAGCTAACCTTTGACAGAAGCTTGTCCTGACTGTACTTCTGAAAGTGCCTCCACAATTCTCTTAGAACCATTTGGATGAATAAGTACTCCATTAACTAGGTGACACAAATAGTTATTTTACAACAAGGATGGCAGCCAACAGGTCTTTTTTTTTTTTTTTTTTTAATAAACTTTATCCACATAAAAATAATGTACAACAATAATCAAAATGTGCTTGAGAAGAGAGACAGTAAAAGATCACAAGTAAAGGAATGACAAAAAGAAAATTACAAATCATATTGCTCCCATAAGGCTAAGAGTTGAACACAACAGAATTGGGTTTCTGTTTCGCAAATTTACTGGTATGTATATGTAATTTATCAAGCAAGATAAGAAAGTTAATAACATACCTTTTTTTTTAGGAATTTGAACATTAAACATTCCAAATAAAATATGCTGAATATTAAGTGTGACAAGGAAATCCAATTTTCTGTTAAAGAAAAGATTAAGGTCACACCAAAAGGAAGCCAACAAGTACCTGAATACGCAAGCAGTATTTTTTATATATAAATGAATGCATGTCAAATCTTTTTATCCATATCGTTAGAAACAGGAGCGTTCAAGAAATACTTTCAGAACAACGGTAGGTGTTCTGTGGGTTTTTCTAACATCCTTGCGTAATTTATTTTTAGCAAAAACTATGGTTAGCTACATGGCTAACACAAGAGGGGCACAAATTGGGGCTATTTTCAGTTATTGACGAGTTTAAAACCCAGAGAGGCGGACAAAGAGAGGTGAAATAAACCAACAGATACAGTCTAACAATTAAAATATTGTTTTTTTATCAGTACCAACCTGTGGTGCAGTATAAGGAGTCAAGGCATGGTTCCACGAAAAAAAAAAAGAAAAAAAAATCTTGTAATAAAAGACACCACAAGATGGCGCCGAGCACACACAGACCGGCGCGGCCCCGCCCACCACCCACACACCGAGCACCAGCTTCCTTTTTGTCACAATAACAACAGCTGGCAGCAGTTAAAGATGGCCGCCGCAACCATGGTGGGGCTCGATGGCCACAGGATGGAGGAAAAGAAGTTCGAATACTTCTCCTCCATCAACTCCATGGCCAAGAAAATAATGCAGGAGCGGGAGAAAATCAAAGCCAACCACGGCTCGTCCTGGGAGAAAATGACGCCGCAAGAGCAAGACAACGCCATCGACAACTGGATGATGGACCCTCATATCCGAGCCCGATACGCTATGCACAGAGTAGACCGTGATGAAGTGGTCTGTTACCCCAAACTGCTCATTCAGACGGGTCAGAAGATAGTTCATTTCGGCGAAGAGGTACTTAGACCACACCAGCGTTGATTGTTATTCGCTTTTTATTGTGTTTAGAGGGCAGTATAGCCTGTACTGTCATGGTTGCTAACATTAGCCACGTAGCCGCTAAAATATGTTGGTAAACGTCACAGCTGCTATTTGGTATGTAACCTAGCAACAAATGATATATGTATGAGTAGAATTCAGGTTAATAGATTTGTAATAGAATATTATTTGTCCATAATATATATAAACATTAGCTTTATAGAGTATATATCTGATGGTTCATGTCTTTCTTTCTGCATTTTGCTAGTTTAGACGTTTGTTAGACATTGACGTCATGTGATTTTGCACTAAAAATAGACTATCATGTTTATTTACTTACTAAAAAATACTCATACATTTTATCTGAGGTCCTGAGTACAGTATGTGTGTAACTACGACATGCGTTTGTCTGTTTAGGATATTACCTGGCAAGATGAGCACTCTGCGCCCTTCTCATGGGAGACCAAGGTAAAAACATGATACATTCAGGTCATGACTCTGTTTGTTTGTGTTGCCCCTAAAATATCTATAATCAGAGGTCAGTCTACATACTGTTGTTGACTTGAATCATCTTTTTCAGAGTCAGATGGAGTTCAGCTTGACATCAGGCTCTGCAGACCAGGGGATCTCTGTCTCACAGGCCGACTCGAAGGCTGCAAAGGTTCCTCATTCCAGCCAGCTTGGCAAAAGTACACCAGGAACCAAGGTATGACAAGGCTTCAGTGTGCAGAGGTGACTGTGAGTGGTTCACGTGGGGAAAAAAATACTCATCCAGTATGTTAATGGATTTGTAGTTTAAAGTCTGACTGATGCAGAGTTGAGTAGGACTGATTCAAACATAATAGGAGCTTGTTATGAGGAACAAGCTTTGGACTGATAACAGAACATTGTTGGGTAACTTTGAGCCTCTGGGATGGACTTACATCACAGTGAAGAAATATGGGTCACCTACTTCATGTAATCTTGTGGATGCTGCCTTTTTTTGATGGCCAGATATGTCAGTGTGTTTTTAAACAGTACGTTAATGGAAGCCAGATGAATAATGCTGTGTGTTTTAGTCAAAACAAAAGTTTCTGTTCACTGATTTTTTATAAGCAACAAAGCAAATTTAAGAACCCTCATTTGCTGATTTGTTTTATATATTTAGGAAGATGTGGTATTCTTTTTCAGTCTCATGTGAAATACTAAATCCAAATAGACTTTGTCTGTGATCAATTTTTTTCTCATAACAAAACCCTGCTCCTCCCCAAATACTTGTTAGATGTATGTGTTTCCAGACTTAATGGCTCACTCAGTACTTTCTATCTTTACTTTTCTTACATTCTGAAGCAGTATGTATTAGGAGAAGGTAATTAAGTGTTGTGTGATTGTCAAGGTGTCTGTCAGCGAGGGACGGCGGCCAGAGGAGGAGTCGTCTTTCTGGAAGATCAGCGCTGAGAGGTCCAGGCTGGAGGGAGAGCAAGCTGACTTCCAGTCCCTGACACCCAGCCAGATCAAATCCCTAGAAAAAGGAGAGAAATCTCTTCCCTCCTATCTCCGACAAGTAAGCACTAAAAAGTACCATCACGTTACGCTTATTAATTACCATTTGGTGTCATTTCCGATTGTAGAAACAGCCTCCAGACGGTGTTGTTGCTATTAGTTGGTTGCTGTTGAATGCGGAGGCAAAAGACATCACAGTTCTGGTCGGTATAATTTCGAACAAACAACAGATGGAAAGCAAGTTCCCACCCCAACATATTACATTATCGCACAGTGTATCCTGAAATAGAGTGTTGCCTGAAGCTGAGATAACTGGCATCTGTGAAGCCTCCATGAGTGTCAGAGAAGCAGATGGCGAATGTAGCCAGTTTGCAGTTTGAAAAAAAAGGCAAACAAAGATGTCTGGTTTGTTTCTAAATGTTCTACTTTCCTCTTATTTCTTTTCTACTTTTCTGCACTTTTAATATTATCATGGCGTAAGACGACACAGTCTCATTGGCCAACAAAGCTTTCCAGCCTCATACAAGAAGCAGAAATAAAACTACAACAAATGTGTGTCTTTGTCATTGTTTGTTCTGAACATCATCAAGGGTTGTTTTTGTAACTTTAAACTCATCAATCAAACTAAAAATGCCAACAAAATTGTATTATTTTTCTCCAGGAGTCCTCGGTCTCCTCCAAGGAACCTGAGGCACCGGAGTCCCATCCTCCACCTCCTGCCAGGTCCACCAAGCAAAGAGCACCCAAGCCCCCTGCTCCACAGCCTCCTATCCCAGCCGCTGTTAGCGCGACGCCGGCATCCATCTCCATCTCGCCGAACCCACCCCCACCCGTCAGCGTCTCTTCTTCAGTTGCGGGCTGGGAGAGATCTCAGAGCACCCTGCCGTCGGTCAGCAACACCCTGGATGAGATGTTCTCCTCCAGCCTGATGTCCAAGCCTTCCAACCTCTCTGCCAACGTGGAGAAAGAGAAGCAGGAAGAGGGTTCATCCAACAACAGCCCCACCTTTTCTCAGGTGAGCTTGGAGTCAGACCATTTACACAGTGATATGAGCACCGTCTCATGCTGTGAAATCTAACAGTGATTAATTCAAATCCCATACCATATACCTGCAGAGATTGTCAAAGGCCTGCTAATTCAAATCCTTTCTGTGACATATTGGATCATGGCGTGACTAGAAATGCAACATGCTTTAAAATTGTGTTCTTAATATTTGTTAGCTCACGATTAATATATGCCCACAACAGCACTGGTTCTTGACCCAGTTCAGGCTTTCTAAAGGTCTCAGCCACATCCATGGTTTCATTTGTTATGTCAAGAATAGACTAAAAAATAGTTATATTTTAGGTTTGGTGCATTTCTTAATCGCACTGCCTTTATATAAAGTAATCAAAAGCTGTAAGTATTGCATAATATCGACTGGCAGGTAACTGTCATTCTGTAGAGCCAGTGTTACATGTAGGGAAATCAAACTCACATACTGACAGCAGCTTGTGCAGTGCTTTGCAGCATCGACTGACATAATATTTTGGGTGACACTTAACTTTTCGTGTGAGCTACAGACTGTGTTTACACTAGTCTGACTCATCAGATGTATAATGCAGGTGTAAGCCTGCCTTTGGCTGCTCATTTCAGACAGCTCTGTTCTTCCCTACTGTTATCTCTATGTTATCGTTTTCTTTGCTATGGGAAACAAGAACAACAACTTTCAGGCAGCAACCTTCCACACTGAAAATGTAAAGTATTGTAGACCATTTGGATCATGCAGAAAGGCAACCCTGCTTGTGTTTTTCCTCTTTTTGTGTATTATCTATTTCAATCACAGTGCTTGCCTCTCTGCATGCAAATGTTCCACCAAAACAATTCCACCCGGCACTATTTTGAGGGAACAGCGAAGCTGCATCCTTTGCTTAGCGCCACTCCAGACGGCTGAGATTGTTTTCAAGAAATACAAGCAAGCCAGACCAGTATATTCTACAGAATGAGCTTTCCAAGTGAGACTATGTTTACACAGAGCAGAGAGGAGACGACCGGAGAGAGAAAACATAGTTGAGCAGTAGAATAAATGCAGAATGATTTTTGAGTTTGTCATTAGCCATGGTTGTGCTGTTTCTATAAAGGTGCAGAACTTTAATTTGTCATGAGATATGAACCCACAGTGAATAAAAATGTGACAGGAGCAAATAACACCCAGAAACAGTTTGGAGCTCAGACGGTTAAGGACTACATCATAGGTGGCTGCATGGTGAGGCTTAGAGGTTGCAGGAAAGCTGACGTCATGTGTTCCAAGTAACTAAGTGCTGGGTCTTTGGCATCGACACAAATACCACATGAGAGCTGAGGCTGGTGATGGGCTGTGTTCACCTCACATGTGTTTCTGGTTTGAATTCTTCTTTGTTCTTCTTTGAGACACTGACTGGTCTTACTCACTATGTCCTCTTCTGACACAGTTACCTTAAATTTCTCAGTAAAAGAGGACAAAAGTGTTATTTCTGGGAGAGCAGATGAATTTCTAGTGCATCTCTTGTACAATGTACCACTATGCAAGTGAGCTGGCTGTTACAAATGCCAGAATCAGTGGCTCCAACTTTACTCACCTCTATTCACTTTTAAACTGGTCAGGAAAATCCCAACATTTACACACTGTAGACATACATGTTACCATGGTTACTGAATGAGTTAAAGTAACGACATATATTTTAAACATGCAGATTTTTTTTTCAATCCTTTAAAATCAGAAGGTGGATTTGATATATCTTGGGTTATTTAATTCTTGCTGAAATAACACATGACCTGTCAGAGAGTCCTGTGGTTGATGTGTTTTCATTTCATGCCACCAACAAACCTCACCACAGTCCGGTTGCCTACAAAACCAAACCAACCTTTTCAGTCTCTTTCCGGGTGTTTAGTCTGCACTGAAGTATGATTTACAGTTTTCACATGAGTCCAAACAAGCCAAATCAAATGTGTAAACATTCCACATTTCACCTGAACCTCAACAAACACGTTGGGTGCAAAAGCCTTCCCACAAGTCAAGTAAATACTCACAAACAATGGAGGGGGGTGGCAGGTATCACGTTAATAATCCATACAATTAACATAATCCGATAAATCCATCGTATAAAGAATGGTGTAAGTCCTGTATCAAGAATACAAAAAAAAGTCTTCAAGTACCAGTTATAAATAGCCCGTCACTGTACAACATCTGCTGCCCCTGACAGTGTTCAACACCGTCTTCCTCTTTCTCTCCTTTTCAGTTTAACACGAGCAGCAACATCCTGAAGACTGGATTCGATTTCCTAGACAACTGGTAAGCCACAACCGAGAGCAGCCACCGTTCTGAATGAGTCATCCTCATCATCACTTTGAAGAAGGACCACACTGCCATGACTACAGACGTCCACGTCTAGATTTAAGAGACACCATCCTTTAAAACGACCACGTTATGTTCTTGTAATCATCTTCAGTGGCTTGTTAAGACATTATCTCACCGCCTGTGTGCTGGTGTTTTTTGGGTTTTCTTTTTTTTTTCCTTGAATAGAAGTGCACCCTTTTCCTTTCAGACTAGGATCGAATCTTTTGAACTTTTTGCCAAACCCCTCCTGATTTTACACTTGCTATGAAGAGCTATGGTACGCAGAAAACTATTGTAATTAGTAGGGGAATAAACTAGATCCAGTGGCTTTTATTGTTCAGTCGTAGCAAAATGTTCTATTTGTGGCCACCTTTTTTTTTTGTAAACCACTGTGCACATTGGCCACTTATCCCTGCTAATTAGGGTACCATGATGATTGTGTTGCCTGCAGTGAGAATGCACAGTGACTTGGCTGCATTCACACGTAGCTCTTAGACACTAATCTAGCAAAGAGCAGATTTGTACCACAAGCATGTTACGATTTCAAACACTAACACCCTTGTCCATTTTTTTTTTTTTTAAGTTGTATTGTTTGTTATGAAGATTTTTTTTTGCTCTGCTTTTATTTATACTTACGATATATATTCTATTAGAGTTGAAGTAGTGCTCAGTGCTGCAGTCCCGGCCCACATAGTGCAATTACTTACAGACAGTGTTCCTGCTGGTCATGGAATTCCTGGGATATCATGGAATTATGATGTTGGGAAGTGGAAATCGTGGAATTTTACTATTATATGACTTCGCTGAATTATTGCAGAATGTTTTTCCAACTTTTATAAATTCACGGAACTAGTTTATTGGTTTCAGCCAAGTGAAAACCAAACTGTTCTCTTTGCCATTTGAAAAAAAAAAAAACAACAGGAGGGAATAACAGCCATGGAAGTACATACACTTAGTCTTGGAAAATTCATGGGCTGTATGTCCGGGCTGCCGTGGGAACCTGTTACAGATGTCCTGTATGGTTTTAGCTCCTTGCCAACACTTCCTCACTGTATCACCCCTTTCACCTTTGACCTCAAACTAGCGCCGAACAAAGCTAGTGCGCATCGGTAAAGACACTCAAACGCTGTGTTGTAGCTAAACGGGCAGGTGTGTAGTGGTTGGTAGCACTTGTGTCAGACCTAAAGTCTAGTATACGACTAGAGTACTATTTTACTGAATTTTCTATATATCCGCTGATTGTATCTTCTGCTATACCTGTGTATTGCACTCTTGCATTTTGAGGTCACAGATTGGAAGGAAGTAAATAAATTAAACCTGTTACTTGTCTTTTTCTTTCCAAGCTTTTTGGTCATAAACTGCATTCCTTTGTATAGGTGCTGTTTTCCATTTCTTTTATGTTGTCTGCTGCATCCACAAATTTTCCTAACTTAAGGAAAGCCGTGCTAATACACTAAGTTTCTGTTTAGAGAAAAAGAGGGCATTACTGCTCCACTGTCTGTTATGGTTGCAAATGCCACATCAGCTCGTGGTGGATTTGATTTCATCACAGGAGAAAGTCTGATGGAAAGAAGTCAAAATTTGTACTATTAACCCAAAGTTTTTGCTGCAGGCTTGTTTCTTTCATCAAGATTGTTTGCATTCTTATTGATCTCCCTCTCAACCTAATGACATCAATTCCTCCAGCTGTAATTTCTACCAGATCCAAAGTGTCCTTTAGGAAAGGAGAAGGGAAGGATGTCCGGTGCTCAAAGGAAACTTTGCGCTGTTCAGTTAGAACAACACTTTGGCAAAGTTTAGAATTGTAAGACCTCAATCCGCTGTCTCCCTCGGGTGCAAAGAGGCCGTTCTGCAGTGTTTATTTAAAGAAGCAAGAGCTTTGCTGTGTTTCATACATAATGTATGTTGTGACGTTGGCATAGGGCTGCTGCAGCCAAAGCATGAGTCAGCATATGAAATGAAGCTGATTCTTCAAACTGGGAAACGTAACATTTGTCAGTCGGACTAGTCATTAATTGAATTAAATATCTAAAATTATAAGTGATCTTTCAAGTTCAGTAAACTCAAAGGGTCACTGTCTTATTTCTTCATTTTAAAAAAGAAACTGCCTGCATATCTTGACATAAATGCTCTAAGTAGGATTTAAAACCGCTTCCTCTAGTCCAAAGGTAACATAATCTGCCTACAATACAAAACGGAAGTAAGCCCACAACTGTGACATATCACCCAAAACTCAAATGATTCAAAGTTGTTGCACCTCTCAGTAATTGTGCAATTTGTAGGTTCGGAATTGCCCAGGGGTTATCAAATGAAATAAGAGTTTCTGTGACAGCTCAGACAGTGTAAAGGACATTACAGACCAAGGAAAAAGGGAAAAGGCCCAGATAAATTTGATTGGCTCAGATGGAGTCCAGCATGTTTGGCATGAACCTGACCAGGACTACCACAGTGAATACATAGTCCTGCCAGTGATACAACAAATCCTAGCTGACAACATGACTCCCCGTCTACAGAAGCCTGGCAAAAGAGCAATATTCCAGCATGAAATTGAATTAAAGCACCCTGCCAAAATGACACAAGTTTCAAAAGAAGAAAAAAAGGGAAAACTGTGACCTGGTCAAGTATGTTGCTTGACGTAAATCCAGTGGAACATTTGGGGTATTTTAAAGAGGAAAGATAGAGCAACACAACCCCTCCAGCAACAAGCAGGTGGAAAAAAAAAAAACTGATAAATGACAGAACATCTCGAAAACTTTCGCATCCTCCATGTTTAGGAGGATGAAGTCTGCATCAAGAATAAAGATGGATGTGCCAAGTATTGAAAAAAATAATAATGAATTGAATCTCAATAATGTGTTAGGGTTACTGACATTTGTTGGCTTGAGTTCCTACTGTGGGGCCTGTATTTTTTAACATAGTAAATGTAAACTGTTGACATATGCACAAACACCCAACTGTACAACTTAGAAGTAATGCATTCGACATTTAAATGATATTTCACAGGGGTGTACTCACTTCTTTCGCACACTGTCCAAGCAGCCTAATTCTTTTTCACATATTCTTCTTCATGTCAAGACCTGGCGTCTCAATTACCCAAAATGCAACTTGATATCCACATTTGTATGTTTGGAGGTTCATGTGTGTTATGCTGTTAGCCTGGAGCGACACCGACTCAAGCGAAATCACGTGAGGTGGTTTATCAGGCTTCACTCAGCTCCTATGTGGCCACAAACAACAGCTTTATACAGCTTTTATATGCAGTAGATTACGGACTTAAAACTGGTCGGAGTCAGGCCATAAACAGCTTATGTCCACATATATCATCCAGGAGCGCTGGTCTTCATGGTACTGTATATTAGTGTTCATCATCCCTCCCTGAACTGAGGCACCTCTGTCCGGCCCGGCCGCCTCCCTGCAGCACCACCCAACACTTCCAGACCCTGAATGGCTGCTTTGTGTTCAGCAAATGTTTGGCTGAAATTCTTTTTTTTTCAGCAAACGTTTGGGTAAATGAAAATCATTGCACGGCATTCAACTTACAGCTGAAACAGAGACAGGACTGTTGTTGTGTACCAGTGTATGTCCAGCAGACTAATGAGGCACTTTATTAAAGTGAAAGGAAAACCATAGATCCCTTTTTTTCCAAAGTAAAAAGACTTCAACCGACAGTAAGAGATACTCGACGTTTCCCCTGTTTTTGAAGCATTGTTTACATCTGAGTGGTCATGGTTATGTGGAAATTTAGTCATCCGAATGTTTTTCCACTGATGAGTTACGATGAATCTGTGATAAGTTAACCGTATCTGAAACATCTGCAGCTCAGTCCTTCTCTTTATATGACCACAAAACTGCAAGTTTGGTTCATTTCATTCACTGTAGTCTTATGGTTGAGAATATTTTTCAGTTACGGTGGGATTTTAAGAGGGTGCTTTTATCTAAAATGTCTTTCTTAATGTACATCTTATTTTTTTAACCATTATATTTTAGTTCGTTCCAAGGGTGAAACATTCTATTCTATCACAGTTTCATAAAGCCTTAGGTGACCTCTTGAACTTGCCTTTATTATCCACTGACCCACTCAAAATCCCAAAATATGCAATATCACAAAAATGGACAATTTTTTTACAACAGCATAACAGTACATTTGACTGCAGTTCCTTAGTTGGATTGACTTCGCTGTATTTTACTAGTTTCCATAACACCATGATAAGAAATGCCAAGGTCAAAACAAAGACTCCCAGGGGTAATTTTTTTTCCATACCCTTGTTTAATCCAATCTGAGGTCTGGAAAAAGTTCTGGAATCCATCTTGTTACTGGAACAGCTGTGTATGTGCAGTCGTCCTGCAGCCTCAAACACATCTGTACCTCACAGTCCCAGTAGCTGCCACCGCTCCTCCCAGTCTCCAGAACCCAGAGCCTCGCCTCAGTCGCTTCCCTGGAAACTCTGCTGAATTCTTGTGGCATTTTAACTGGCATTCCTCCTGCTACAGTCTGACACACACACACACATACAGACAAAGACACGCACACACAAACAAAGACACACACACACAGACACACTCATGCATGCACAAGCCCTTACATAAGGTTTCTCTTTTCTTTTTATGTCATCATTTCCTGAACAGATCCACAAACCCATATTTCTTTCACCACTGTTTATTTAATTACACAATAAAAGCTTGGCAAACACGCCTGATATTTAGCCCCACTGCATATATATATATAACATATATGATAATGGCATATATATGTCAATATTACTTAGACTGCATCCCATAAGACTGTCACCTATAGCTGCTGATTTTAAATGAAGCAGCTGTTACTTTCAGCCATATAAATACACTGCAAGCCTGGCAGTCGTGCTTTACTTGTGTCAGGATGGTGAACTTTAAATTTTGTTTTTTGCCTAAAATTCTAAAATAATAAAACATCAAGCCTTCTCATTAAACTTCAACTGTAAATGTTGCGTTTACCAAAAATGTTGTGTGTGTGTATAAATATATATAGGTGGTCTTTGTTTATATTTCTATTTGTGATGCTAATCCATAAAGGTTAGACTTGTTCATTCTGAACACCCATGGGTTTTGTTGTTTCGACCTCATGTGGTCTGGTAACACCAGTAGTTTTAAAGGTCTCATACTGTGGCCCTTTTTTTTAGCTACTTGATTAAAGTAAAGTTTAGCTCAAAATGCTGCAAAGATGGTTCATTTTGCCATAAGTGCATAACTCTAGGTTTTAGCTCTGTTTCAAACAGGCTGTTTCAGTGTCTGTAGCTTTAAATGTAGTTGACCTGCTGCTGCTTCTTCAGAAGACGACTCTCTCTGCATCTGTCATTGACGGCGTAAAGCAAAACGGTTATAACACAAACATAAATTAAGTGTGCAAGATGTGGACTTTCTGTTCTTACTTTCTCTCTACAGAATCATTTTGCATGGAAATATTGCTAACTCATGTGTAAAGTGGGCTTGTCCAACAACATAGCGGTTATAAAATCAGCAACAAATACAATCTATGTGAGCACAGAGAGCAGGAGAGAAGAAAACAGCTTTAAAAAGCATCATCTGAGTTTACGTTGGACTGAAGCACAGCAGTAACTCCACAAAGTCTATGTTTATTGGTTTTTAATTGAAGATCTCACAATTTCTGAATGTCCCTCAGCTTTACAGTTTCCACATAACTATGACCTGTGACCATGCTATCAAAGCTAATGGCAACATTAGCCTCATTAGCCACACAATCCACTAACATTTTCCTATTGTTATGGGAACATTGCCATCAACAATAAAAGTAATCCACTGGATAATCCATTCCTCAGTTGCTGGCAGTGCATGAAGACTCCTGTGTTCACTCTTGCAGCCGACAACAGAACGTTTGGTGAGCTTTGTTCATGGCTGAGACATTTCAGAGTTAGCAGAAGCAGCTCTGAAGAGTAAATATACCTGGTGGACTGTGAGGCAGCTGCTCATTTTGAATGCTCACCAAAGTTTAGTTCTGGACAGCTATTGGCTCCTCAGTTGGAACATAGCAGTTCAGTAAACGTCTAACTGGCTTGTAAAGATGGGAGGCTATCTAGTTGCTGAGGGGGCTTGAGGAATGGTAGAAGTAAACATCTTCATATCTTGCCAGCTTTTACTTCACACCCCCAAGTTACAAAAACAACTACAAACCATAATAATGGACTTTCATCATATGAGACATTCATGTGGCTACTGATACATGTTACTGTGTAACTAGCAGTGCTGACATTTTGGCTCGTCTCTACATGTGCTACTGTTACACTGTGTTTTAGCACTTAACACTGCCTTTGCTTACTTTAAACCAACAAGGACACAAAGTACTAAAAGCGAAACAGACTTTTTTTTTTACAACAGTTGCTGAGCATGCATATCAAACAATACTGCTGCATGACAACTGATGGAAAGACCAGATTATTTTTCTTACATATGTGCGTCACTGACTCTTAGGATAACATACTTTACTGTGACTATAATGACTGTTCACAGTGACTTCAATGTATGAAAACCTTGTATCTCCAGATTAGAGATTTAAGAGATGAATTTGGAGCCCAAAAAGCTGTGCAAAGTAGGTCATTTATTACACATTCGGTACGGACTGATGAAACTCTAACATGTTAATCTATTGGAATCATACATGTAGTTGCATTGTTAGCTGAGAACAGCTGGTATTTATTAGGAGATACATGCTTTTTTTGGAGTGTGAAATTCTTCTTAGGCTTTAAAAGGTCTAAAAATACCTCATTGCAGCATCTCAGAACCAGGCTGTTTTTCTTAGTTCATGGACAGTTTACAGTTTTAAGACACATGGTTTCCACAGGACAGAGACCTGTGTAAATCCAGTGTCCACACAAAGAGTGGAAATGGGAGGTGGGAGCAAAAACAAAGAGCTTTCCTGTTGTTTAGCAAGAAAGGAGAGCTGTCCTGGGCTACACGACAGGGATGTTATTCTGATTTCTTCTCTTTGATACCTGGGATTTGTGTTTCTTTTTTTTTTTTTTTTTTTTAAAGGGGGTGTTCACCAGCTCCCATTCACATATCTAATGGGAGATTCCCGCTGCTTTCCTGCTGCTGTTCCAGGAGGGTCAGGAGGGAAAGAGGAGTGAAGCAGACTGTGGAGAGAGAGAGAGAGAGAGAGAAAGAGAGAGAGAGAGCGACTCTGAGGTACAGAGGGAGTTTTTGCTGCTGAAGGAAAAGCAGAGTTTGTAGGAAGCAGAAAATGGGACCAGCTGCCACCTTGCTCGCTCTCCTGTATTTATGTTCTCTGGGTGTGTGTGTTCCTACAGGGACGAACAACGCTGCACCAACACAGGTCAGGACTTTATATACTGCATATTCAGCTTTTTTTTTCAGCTACTAAAACATGGTTTCAGCTGATTTTGAATTGGAGATGTTGCTGCTACTGTTGTGTCTTGCCTTTTTTTCCTGACTATGATCCATCATGCCGGTTTGTTTGGGTAAGACACTGAGCCCATTCACACTGCTCTGAGTGCATGTCTGCGAATTTGTGGAACTAAAGGAGACATGGAACATTCTGATTTAATAGATAAGATGCTGTATTTGCAAAAAACAAAAGGGGTGAGTGAAGTATACATGAGTTTGATATCCTGTGAATCTGCTGTAAGTGATGATATCATGGGATGGATGACAACACCAGACATGTCAGTGACTAATGAAGGATTAATGATGACACACCCAGAGAAGCAGGTCGACCAGACAGGTTTTTCTTACACTGGACTTTATCGTCAGACTGGAAAATGAAACACACCCCTTCCTCTGTCGGTCCATGAGACACTGAGAGAAGTGTGGTGGGTACTGTTGCTTAGTAAAGTAGAGATGTTTTGAAGCAAAGCTGGATGGATGTTTTGGCAATCGCACCAAGACTTGACATTAAATTAAACTTTTCAAGGACAAAAATGCAAAAATGTTTATTTCTGCATTCATCATTTTGCTAACAAGGCAATTTGCCAGTGCTTCAAGGATCATGGAAGTTTGTTCCATGTCCCTAGCAACCGTATTTTTTTATCCACAGACCGTCTCATCTTAAAGGAAATAAACTTAGTCGAGCCCCATCAAGGTTCATAATTTTGATAGAGCTGTAAATGTTGGCAAAGTGACCTGACTTTACTGTAAGGAATCTTTGAATATGAGCCAGGTCCAGATGTGTATGAGGAGCTAATCTGAATTACCCAGAGTTTAGAGACTGCCCTAATGAGCTTGTGTTGAACATCTGAAGCTTACTTTAATAAGCTGTGGGAAAACTGGGTTTGTTTTCTTCTCCACTTCATCTCCAGAGCCAAGAAGCTCCCAGGACTTAAACATCATAAGGATTTTTCTGTGTGTGTCTTTGCCAGGCGTCTTCGCTAAAGGTGAAGAGGGCAAGAGGCGACTATCCCGATATTCTACCAGAACCTGAACCCGAGCCAACCAGCCCAGTATCAGACTTTGAAAACTCATACAACTATGTCTGTATGTTGTTTATTGCATATTCAAAGCTTTGTTTAGCCAAATACTGTACAGTTGTAGTCGAAAGAGGCAAATATCTGTGCGTATAAAAAGTTATAGCCTTGAGCCTTATCTCTGTAGTTTTAAAGTAGCACAGTAATATTTCATATTTAATGCAACACATCTGCATTTGGTTACCTTGTTTTTCCTGCTCTCTTCCTTTTCTATCATACTCTGGTCTGTCTTCTATTCTGCTCTGTCCCTCAGTGTCCAGACTAGCTGGCATGGACCAGGCCATCCACAAGTTAAATGTCGGTCACTACACCCTGGATGTTAAGGTCAGCCAGCTGATGGACCGTCTGTCCAGGATGGATGGTAAGACTAGACACTTCTTCCTTCAAATCTTTTCACTATGTTGTTGGCCTATTGGTACTATGTTTCTAGCATTCCCACTAGGTCATTTAGTTTCACAGACAAATGACGGTAAGGATATAATATAGGGGTTTTATTTTCCACCGCAGACCTTAAACCTAAAGACGACTAATGAGAACGATGCCATGTGCTGTACTAAGTTTTATGTTTCCTTCTGTCTGTGGTTTCTCATCACTAACATGCCAGCTAAAGTCGGGGAGCTGGAGGACAGCATCCGGGAAGTCTACCAGCACAGCAAGGACAACCGCAAGGAGATCGGAAGACTGGAAGGTATAAGTGGGGCTAGTTTTTTTTCCCAATGTGACTAGATGTGTCCATGTAGATTCTCATCCAGGTCGTGGTAATCTTGTGCTTCAGTTGAAGACATTCGGACCAGATGTTTTGGATTAATGAAGATGTTTCACCTCTTGTCAATAAGGCGTCCTCAGTTCTAAAGAAGGAGTCCCAGGTATTTATTTTCACTCCCAAATCATATGGCTCATGGTCCATTCACATTAAGAATCACGTGCAACAAGATGTCAGTGGTTGAGAAACTGCCTGGTGAGGGATGTCCAAGGTACAAACGTATGGCAGAACATAGGAGAGCGAGCTACTTGGGACAACTCTTAGCAGCTCACCTGAATCTGAAGCATAAGGAATTCCACTCTGAGGACAGCAATGAACACAAGACAGTCAGACAGATGGTTTGAGAAAGACGTTAAAGGAGCCATTTATGTTAAACTGGAGCTGCTATCTCTCAACAGGTCTGCAACACCACTTATCAGATACTTACAGTGCAGTCCTGACATCTCCATCCAGACAGTTTCACCACCACTAACACTCTGAGTCATTGCTGACTGGGCAGTTTTCCAAGCATTCACACTTTGAGGCATGTGAGTCTTGGACCATTAACGGAACATTAGCCATGTGATTTGGGGGAGAGAACAATTACCAAAACTCCCCACAATTCAAGTTAGAGGAGCTCTATTGGATCAGAGGTGACAAGAAAAGACAAAAAAAAAGAGAAGTCCAGTTGTCTTTTATTGAATTCCTGTGATGTGTTACCTTTTAAAATTAGAAATGAGATTGCTTGAAATTGTTTTTTACTCATGTTAGTTGCTACATTGTGGACGAGATCCCTAAAATATCCAAAGCTGACATCATGCAAAAGGCCCTGAAGCAAGTAAAATCTAAATTTGATCTGTGGGGTTTTGATCAATAATAAGGAAAGATCAAGACATGCAAGCCTGTCATTAATGTTCTCACAGCTGCATCGAGATAAATAACACTTTTAGGTCTTGTAGCTTCTAATTTATTATAGAATAAATAAAATATTGCATGTGAACGGCAATTTCTCCACTTTGCATTTGATTAAAGAGGAGTTAGATAAGTTGAAGACCAGGAAAGGAAATTAGTTTGCCTCTGTTTACCGTGTGTGAGAGATTTAAGTGTACACAGAAAGACAGGATGGAAGACAAACCAGGCACATGATGCAACATGCTGGAGCTGACATATCCATGTTCAGTATGCAAATAAACTTCATGTTAGTATCAAAGAGGTGTGTTGGAATTTGACTGTATGACACATCTCTGTCAGCTTCAAAGATCTTTGCAAATTAACTACTGCATGAAGGAAAATATTAAAGGGTGCCAGAGGTGCACTCAGATAT
Source organism: Stegastes partitus (assembly GCF_000690725.1). Lineage (NCBI taxonomy): Eukaryota > Metazoa > Chordata > Actinopteri > Pomacentridae > Stegastes > Stegastes partitus. The sequence continues at coordinate 158,328 of NW_007578320.1, forward strand.
TTGGAAACTGAAGAACTGATGTCTCAGCAGCGATAAGTGCCTATCATCCAAATACCAGCAGCTGCTAGAGGCATGAAACCACAGCATCAAGAATTAATCAGTGTTTTGTTCTGATGTCTGTATGCAAAACCAGCATTTTTAAGAGAGAATTGTCCCTACTGCTCCCCTCAGCTGCGTGGCGTGTTTTGGCAAGTTTAACTCGCAGTTTGTTTTGACTCTGTTATGATTTTATCTTACCAACCTCATCAACCTTGTTTCCAGGGGAATGGGCAGCTGTTTTCAGGGCAAAAACTTCCATACACCCACTACATACGACATGATCAAACAACAGACAAAGTTAGCGACTAGATGGAGAACACGATCGTAGCTGAAGACAGGAATTTACCTGAGGTGTTGGTAGAGACCAAAACAGAGCTAAATAGAGGTACTCCAAAGGAACTGTGTGTTTGCCACAGTCACACTGAACAAAAATATCAATGATACATGCAAATGGTCTTCTTTTCTGACTTTTTATGAGATTTTTTAAAAAAAATAAAATTTTTATTGTTGTGGTGAGAAAATAATTAAAATTAAGTCAACTGTGCACATAAAGGGGGCTGCAAGGTGGTTAGCGGTGGTAAGCATCGCTGCCTCACAGCAAGAAGGTCGCAGATTCATTTCCTGGTGAGGACAACTGGGATCTTTCTGCGTGGAGTTTTCATGTTCTCCCCGTGCAGTGTGGGTTCTCTCCAGGTTCTCCAGCTTCCTCCCACACAGTCCAAAAACATGCTGAGGCTAATTGATGATTCTAAATTATCCGTGGGTGTGAATGTGAGTGTGCTTGGTTGTCTGTCTCTAAGTGTAGCCCTGTGATAGACTGGTGACCTGTCCAGGGTGTCCCCTGTGTTCACCCTGAGTCAGCTGGAATAGGCTCCAACCCTCCCTGTGACCCTGGCGAGGATTAAGCGGTGTATAGATAATGGATGGATAGATGATCAGATACTGGGACTACTGCACAGACACTCCTTTGCCCAGTAGGTAGAAAAGGGCACTTTAAAATGCAACTTTGTTCGAATGACATGATGCCTTAGGTGACGAGAAAAAGCCCAGAATGGGCTGTTGGCATGTCAGGGTCAAAGCCTGACTATCCACAACTCCACCATTTGTTGCCTAAGTAATCATTTTAGACCGCCCTGGATAGTGTCTGACAATGTGATGTTCTCCTCCAAAATGTCCACCAACTTCACCAAGACTTTCTACAAGAGTGGAACAACATTCGTCAACCAGCATTTATAACCTCGTAAGCTCACATCGGTGCAGATTTGTGGCAGTGCATGATGCAAATAGTAGATACACTCGTTACTGGTTTATGATTTCTGCTCTTTGACTCTACTCTCAATATCATATCCAGTAGAGTGCATGCTTGGTTGTTTCAGGAATTTGTAGGATTTATTAGAATAAGCACATCCTGCACTGATATTTTGATTCGGTATAGTTTATAAAGGGTTGTTCGGCTGCCTTCAAGAGGCTAAAAATTTTATTAATGCAGGTTTTAAGTGACTTTTTTTTGTGTTTTGGAATCAACACTCGTGGGTATTACGATTTAAACTTCTTTTTCTCTTTGCTTCGTAGGGTGCGAGAAGGGACGTAGGATGGGATACAAATGCTACCTGGTGTACAACAGCTACGAGGATTACGCCGGTGCTTCCAGAAAGTGCCTGGAACGCGGCGGACGCATGGCGATGCCCCGCGACCGCAAGGAGCAGGAGGCCCTGGCCGAGTACGTCAAAGCCTTCTTCCAGCCGGGGAACTGGCCTGTGTGGTTGGGCATCAACGACCTGCGCTCTGAGGGCATGTACCTCTTCGACGACGGGACCAGAGTCTCATACTTCCAGTGGCGTAAACACTTTCTGTCCAGCCAGCCGGACGGAGGGAGGCGGGAGAACTGTGTGGCCATGTCGTCGGACGATGGCGACTGGTGGGACCACTACTGCGATCGGACCATGAACTATCTGTGCGAGTTTGATGACAGGGTGGCTCTTTAAAATGAACTCTTTTGAAAATATTCTTTCTCTATCACATTACTTCTACTTTATAATCAGCTGTTAAACATTAAAAATAAAAAGCTATTTTATTTTCAAATAATTTATTTCCCTTTAAAAGACACGTACCTGGAATACCTAGGATTTTTTTCATATAAATATCCAGTATAATTTCATTTAAGTACTCATGTGGCATTCTTTAAGTGGTATCAGCATCTTGCACCATAAAAACATTCGCCATGAAAGTATTTCATGGTTTTAGGGAAACATATGTCTCAAATGCACACAGATTCCTGTCTTGCTGTTTAAGTTCTGTACTGAATAAGTCTGATTTAGTGTTTTAAATATGATATTATCCTTCCAGCTGCAGTAATATGAATGTAAGCCAGTCAGGACTTTGATGTGATTTCATTCATGGAATTCAAAATATTTGTTTAAAGTTTCCAAGAAAGGCAGAAAATGAGAGGCAGGAGGAACTTTCTACAGAATCAGCACATATGAAACATCTTGAAGATATAAATCAGTGTATGTAGGTTGCACAGGAATTAAATAGTACTTCTTTATTCCGACTGACGATGTTTCAGTATGATCTGGCGCAGAACATGACTCCTGTCAAAGTGCTGGTTATCCAACAACTTTGGCCATAGCAGGCCAACGTTTTCAGAGCTACAGTCTGACTTCTGATTCCACTTTCAAGCCCCTAAAATGATACATCACAGCGTGCAAACGTATCCTACATCTGAGTCCTCCAGTGTGTAAAACAAAAAAGAAGCTGTATGGAACATAGGAGTGTTATAAATCTTTACTACAAGTTGACATGAATTACAGCATCATCTTCTAAACAAACAACATTCAAAGTTAAAAGAAAGATTTAATTCCTCAGTACATTCCCAGTATCCACATCATTGTAATCATGAGTGCTTTTTTTTTTTTTTAAGGTAACTGGACTTCTTTTTTTGGTTCTTGTGGATGTTTCACCTTTCATTTTAAAAACCTTCCTCAGTAGATTCTAGATAGTTCACTTATCAGTACTTAGAATGCAGTCCTGAGATCCCTCACTAGTCAGTTTCACAATTATTTACATGTTTCACAACCATTCAAACCTTAAGGCACGTGGGTCATTAACAGCCTCCAAGTCCATGTGATCTGGAGGTGAGAGTAAATGCATGGGCCACCAGCCAGTTAGAGCTGAGGAAGAAGTCCAGTTGTCGTCCACTGAAGCACAAGAGCTGGGTACATTTTGGTTTTTCAACCAGTGCTGATAAAATACAATGACTTTTAGTGCCAATACCAAAATAAAACATCTGATACCGTACTTTGAGAAATACGTAAGTAATCTTGTTGTTTTTTTTATCTAACAATACCAGCTGAAGCTCTAAAATGCTAAATATTGTCTAAATGCACGCAACTTGACATAAACTCAGGATATTTTTTGCCAAATTGTAAATTGAATTAGAGAAAACAATGACATAATTGACCACATACTGCAACCAGTTGTTGGTACTTCATATTTGCTTTGCTGTAATCCTGAGGGATCTAAACATCAAACTGTTCATGACTATTCTTATTTTATTAACAGATTAAAAAAGATCAACACAGCAGCAATTACATATTTTTTCTACTGTAAAAATATTTAAAAATATATCTGCATTAAAAGATTACATTATTTTTCTTGAACTTCTCTTTCATTCAATTCAGTAGTCAGCTGAAGCATTGTACTGCTAAATTACTGAGTAATGAAGCCTTTCATACCCTTCAAAATTAATAATGTCACCTTAGCTACCATTTAGGACCACCAAGACCTGCAACGATGTATTTTTAACGGTAAAACTGCTAAAGCAAATCAGTGTCTTTTTCTAAGTTTAATATCATACACATATATATATATGTACTATAAAATCAAGTGTTAATTAAATGTCGTTTCACTACTTCTTAAATGCTTCCAGTGAAACACTGACACAGCAAAGAAGAGCAGTTGTCTTTGTTCACAGTTAAGCATCGATCACATCTCTTCATGATGTCATGAGTGCAAGACGTGACGTCATCAAAGTGAGTCAAAGAGCTGCTCTTCCTCTGTGGTGTCAGTGTGTTTTAAACCTCTGATCAACTCTGGCTCAGTAAATCTGCAAGTTGACATGCAGATATCACAGCTTTTGGTCCAAATGTTGATGTTTTAAAGCTTAGCAGCCTGCAGGATGTCTGTCACCGTCGGCCTGTCCAGAGGGGTTTTAGACGGATGACAGAGGAGCACCTTCCCTGCGTCGTTCAGCAAAAAGTCACCTCCCATCTGGAAACAAAAAAACCACATTGAAGCTGATGGTGTTTTCTGAAATTGACATTTAATCAAAAGATCGATGCAAAGTGAAAGTGGACTCCCACAGAGAACGATTAGCAGCACTGGTGAGCTTTTTAGCCTCTTTCAGCTCACTGTTTTTACTTCACAGCCAATAAATGCACTAATAAAAGTAAAAATACTGAAGTAAGAAGCTGCAAAAATACACATCTGGGTTGTTGAATCCAAATTTCTTGTTAGTCACATTTAGGAACTAGGTTGAAGGAGTTGACTGAAGATTTGTTGGAGATTAGACGAGACCACATCACTCATGGTAGTGTGTGCTAATGAGGCAAAAACAGGTGACAATTAGTGCATTTTCTTCAACTTGCAACAGTAGTGATGAAGGTTCAGAGGGCTATGAAGTGTTTGTGCGCCATCTATACTGTGTTGATGGAATTAGGCTCTTGCTGTGGTCGGAAAACATCAGATTGAAATATGGTTCCAATTATATTTATTAGTGCTGACTCTGTGAGACTGAACGGCCTAATAGTGTGGCTTGTCTCAACAGCAGTTAGACGTTTGTTTTGGGTCATTTTCAACTAAATGCACAATTCATTTTTAACTAAAACAAGATGACCATATTCAGCTTAACAAGCAATACCGTCTGTTATTGTTATCTAATAAAATGGAGAAGGACAATTTTGCAGGCTATTGGTGTAACAGGTACCAGACGAGTTTGGTCATTATGTTGATCTGGGAAGAAAACTATCCAGATTATAAAATACCAACTGAATACCGAGTTTTCAAGATGCGTTATGGGTAATTGGTAAAGTCACTTGGAACTCAGTAATCAGGACATAGAAAATTAAACACACAAAACACTCAGCTTGGGCTTTAAAAAAAAAAGTCACACAGAATAAGCTCAAACATTCAAATGATTGTCTTGAATTAAGGCTGATAATATTGCTCCATACCATTCTGGATGGAAGCAAAAAGCAATGATGTGAGTGAATGTTGTGTTTACAACTTGTTGTCCCTGCCCCCTGGTGGTTAAAACTATATTGCAGGTTTAAATTAGTTTGGATGTTTCCTGCAATTTTCTGTCATGGCTTAGGTGGTGCATATGCTCAGTAAACCAATGGTTGTGTAGTATTCCAGGAGTAATGTGCAAGACACAATGCAAAGATAAAGCACTATGTTCTCCACCACATCAGTATCTAGTCAGCGTCAAAGTAGTTTGCTGTTTTGTCCATTTGTACCTGATAGATGTCTTCCAGCAGACGAGAAGGGACGTCAGGGAAGTCTCTGTTGACAGCTCCGTACTCTGAGTACTGTAGCAGGCAGCTGAACTTCATCACTTTGGCGTAGGACGAGCCGAGGCCAAAACTCCTGTAGACCTGCGGCAGGAAAGATATATTTGTCCACTATTTACTCCGGAAGCCTATTTTGGCAGATTTATATAGTCGGCGGCGCACATTTGAAAAAAAAAACGACATCAGCTTCTTTACACCCACATATATCACGACTGACGATTGCTGCTGTGACATGTGGAAATGCTACTGCGGCTTCTGCCTTCGTTGTCGGTTGTTTCCATTTCACATTTGCTAACATCTGGTGGTTGAATTTTCAGAATGAATGGTTTAGAGGCTCAGCTTGCTGGGCCTTTATGACACATCATCAAACAGCTGCTAAATCCTTTGGTTCCCCCTGCTTTGTTGTGCTGAGTCACAGCCGTGTCTAGTTTCCATATATTACACTATATTACAGCCCATTTCATTCATATGCACCTGCCCATTATACACAGATGGAGCGTACAAATGCAGATTGGATCTATTATATTGGATTCTTTTCAGAAAACAAGCCTAGTTTTATAGAATTCCCTTATCATGTCATTCATTTAATCAGCTGATTAGGGTGAAAACACACATCCCAACCTTTCTCTGTGGATCCAGCACCACATCGAAGGTACATCCAGTCTGCTCCAACCACACCTGAGCTCCCTCCATGCTGGCGAAGGAAACCACCAAGACCCGCACTGACCGAGCCTGCAGGAGGGTCTGCAGAGCAACGAAATGACAGAAAGTTAAACGGATTACAAGCCAGCCGAAGAATTTGCTTTTTGCTTTCTCTTGAAGATTCACATTTTTGTTCCGCTGCCAGTAATTTATTTATATGGAAGTAAATGAGCTGTGGTTGCAAGGCCGAGTGAAGACAGCCACTTTGGAAAAAATGTTGGAACCCCTTGTAGCCAGAAGCAACTTCAAAGTGTCCGCACAGTTAAAGGGATAGTTTAGCATTTTGGGAATTAGTTATGGACCTTCTTGCTGAGAGAAGACTAATACCAGCTATACCAACAACTGGTTAGCTGTTCCTGGCTAAGAATTAGCACCATTACAAAACCACAACTTCTCTTTTTGAATCCATTTGTGTTTATTGAAAAATAATATATTAATCAGCAAGCTTTAGCAATGCAGGTTGGACAAAGCCAGGCTAACTACTTCTGTACCCCTTAAAAACAGTTGTTGAGTTGAAAAAAAATTAAGTGGGGATGGTGGATTTTATGTTTTTCAGCTCCATCTGAGGGACTTTGGATTTAAGAGGAAAAACAGTGACATTTTAGGTAAGTCAAAAGTCATGTAAATCACTCATTACTTTTCATAAATCAACCATTCTGTCACCACATGTGTAATCTCTGGACGTAGTGATAACAACACAGCTAATGATGCTAGGTTGCTAACGACGCTAGCGGTTACTGGCTAACTCGAGTTTGGCTTCTCAGTGGGGTTTAGTTTTGATTTTATCAGTCTGGGCTGAGCACGATAATGTTTGTCTGAGATTTCTCTGCCACTTCCTGGTTATTACTTTTTGACAAGCTGTTGGTAGTATTTATAATAAATGTCTGCTTTGTGGAGTCCAGCGGGTACTTTTCCCAAATAAATCAAAATTGAGTTCTGAGCAGATTATTACTATTTTTTTTAAAGATTATTTTTGGGGCATTTTCTGGTCTTTATTTCACAGTTGCAATGAAACGAGACAGGAAATGGAGGGGAATGGACAAGATATCATGTAGTAGATAGTCCCAAGCTGAGAATCCAACCAGAAGGACATCTGCACCCATGTGGTATCCATGCTAGTCACCTTTGGGTGGCCTCCTCCAAGCAAATTATTGATTTGCTAACACATTTACCAGTTGGATGAAATGGTAGGAAAACTGACCAGAAAACCTTTTACTGTAGTGTCTTTCATCTGTTATCCATTACTGACTGAATTTGAGGATGTTTTTAAAATGGTCACTCGAAAAAAATATATAAAAAAGAGCAAAGGCGTTAAGATATAGCAGATCTTAAACAACACAGTGATGCAAACTACTTTTGTTAGTTATTACAAAATGTACTTGTGCATAATGAGGTGATGTTGTAGCAGCATGGATGAATATTGTTGTACAAAAAAACATCCGTAGCATCACACTGAAGGTACACTGACCTGACTGGCCTCCAGCTCGGCCACGTGGTCTCGTCACGGCAGTCATCCGACATGTCTGATGAGAACCAGCAGCAGCTTCTGACCCTGGACTAGATACTGATCCAGAGTCACGCTCCTTCAAACCCACAACACAACAAAATCCGATTTAAGGAAATACCGACACATTCTGGCTGCCCATCTGAGCCGATCGGCAACCAAACTGTGGTTTGTAATTAACAATAAACCACATCAAACGCGACTTCAAACCAGCAGAAGTGGTGTGTGTTGGTTGTTCAAAGGTCGGGACGCTGTGTGAACCTACTTTCCACTCCGTGCGTCTGTGAACGTGGTATCAGGGCTTAGGCTGTCTGCTGTCTTTGCTCCTGAGAGCTGCTCATGTGTTGTCTGCAGGCCTGTGTCCACACTCTCCAGGAAGGAGTCCCAGTCACTCTGCAAACACAGTGGATGTAATACGTAGCTCAAGTTAAAATCCATGTCTGTTTAAATAGGATCAGTCATGATCTCGGGTGCAGACACATAGAAAAATAATGTCTGGAAAATTTGAAAAATGTGAAAACAGGATAAAAAAAAACCCCAAAACCTGTAGCTTAGTAGTTTAGATGTTAATTCAATACTTTTACTTCTGAAAACAAACATCCTTTTTTTAGATCTGGACATCAGCTGATAGTAATTTTCTTTTTCCAGTGAGGCTGTTGAGAGTTTTCTTAACAATCAATTAAAAGTCCATCACACAAAGATATCCATCTGACAGTTCTGTTAAATCGTGAACAGCAGCACATCCATAAAAGTCTGACCATTTCAGCGCTAGTTTAGACCAAATTCGCTTTATTTCATGTTTTCTATATACCAAGCCACCATGCATACATCTCACACAGACGCTACTGGAAACAGAATAATTTTTGCTTCGTAAAGCATTTATTAATTGTCATAACTGTACAGGCTTTGAGAAAAATTAGATGCTTTCATTAAATATATATAATTTATAAAACTTGAGACTTCTGATAAGGTAAATGTAATTTAATACCAACATCATACAGGACAAAAAAATACAAAAATAGTTATGATGGAAAACCAGCAGGGTCTATATATGATGCTATATGTGATCTGGATACACAGCAGGACACAGATAGATGGATAACCAGCTAAAAATAATTATTATTTATACTTGCACTGATTGGTTGATTAATCAATTTGTCGATCACAGTTTTCAGTCGTTTCCTGAACAATTATATATATATATATATAAACAGGTTTTAGCTACAAAACATGAATATTTGCTGTTTTTTTAGGGCATATATGACGAGAAATGAAATATACATATCACATTTACACTAATCAAAATGCAAAACAAGGGAAAAAACTGCAGAAAAGAGAAAATAAATAATGACTTTTCAAATGAAGACTTTAATACATTCCAAAGCCTTTATTTAAGCAAATGGAATTTAGTGTCGTTTTAAGATCAAGACTTAATTGTTTTTACATTTAAAACATTTGGAGTGTAATCCTGATCTCCTGATCAGAAGGAAAGATTTACTGTGTCTGTGAGCTGGATGTAAGGACTTAATGTAAAAAAGCTAACTGAAAAAATAATTAAAACATTAAAAAAGGAATAAAATCGTGAATACAGACCTCCAGCTGCTGAAGCTCCTCCACCTGCTCTCTGACTTCTTCATGGCTGAAAAAATACTCAAGTTATATGACGCACCTTTTCAAACCAACTTATTCTATTCTACAGAAAGTCCAAACAGAGCTACGGCAGCCTGCTACATACTATACTAACAATAAATGGTAAATGGACTGCACTTATATAGCACTTTTCTACCTTAGCGGCACTCAGAGGACTTTACAATGATTTCTCATTCACCCATTCACACACATCCATATACCAATGGCGACAGAGCTGCCATGCAAGGTGCTGCCTGCCACTGGGAGCAACTTCAGGTTCAGTGTCTTGCCCAAGGAAGGGCCGGGGATTGAACCGCCAACCGTACGATCAGAGGACAACCACTCTACCACCTGAGCCCCAGCCGCCCAATATATCTCTTAGACTTTAAATTATTGACTAATAGAGCTTTGCGTTAGTTCAGGCAGGTCACAAGCTGTTTTCTGTCTCACCGTTCACTACTCGAGTCCAGCCCACCCACACGGCGCACTTTATAAGTGACTCAGTGTTCATTCATTCTGCCTGCTCCACGATCGCCACATCGCTGCTACACCAGCCTCCACAGATCCACACATCTCCTCCTCCTCCTTTTTAAAGGTTCAATATGATAACTCTCAAAGGTTTAACAAAGAGGGCTGTCTGTGCAGAGGTTGGCAGGGAGGAGGAGGACGAGGAGCCAGCTGGGGGCAGTGTGCATCCTGTCATTACATCTCGACAAGCTGAAGAAGCCTGAACTGCTCAGCCAGAGACACGCCTTCTAATCTATAGAGGAAGCAGAGAATCAGGGGATTGGTCGTTTCGCACATTTTGTGGGACAGGCGGTTCACATCAAATCAAATCAAATCAAATCAGGTTCATTGTCATTTTGCTGTACATACACAGCAGTACAGGCAAGATGAGAGAGCGTTTCTTCAGGATTATTCAACTAGCAGGTTTTGCAGAATGCACACCTGGAATAAGACACTGAACATTACGTGTCGCTGCCTCCTGAAGGGGCTGCTGCTGTGTGCGCGCTGGACTGTGTACACTGTGGCGTGTTAAGCTGGTCTCCTTGTTTCTGTTTTCATATCATTTAAACATCTCAGTCTCTGCCGAGAGGTTTGTGATCTCAGGGAATGTCTGTGTCGTGCTTGTTCAGCATCACTGCAGCAGAGTCACCGGCAGACGCTCATGCATGTCATGTGTCCTGTCTGAATTATTCAATGTCGGGAGAGATTTCTTGGGATTCACACAAGCCTATTGTTAGTTAAAGTAGAATTATGAGACCATGTAGAAGTGGTGATGACAACTATAAAACTTCTGAATACTTTCATTGAATTGTCTATGACAGCTGTGAAGCCTGTTGCATCACCTGTGTGTGGTACATACATAAAGCTGAGGTTGACTGAATTGTCATCACGAGAATTGTGGGAAGTTTTTTGAGCGGTGATATGATCTCCCCCAATTTATTGCATTAAATAAGGAGGCCTCCCACAATCTAAAGCACTAAATAATAATGACATGTTTCGATATGCTGCAGGGAACGACGACACCTGCAGAAACTTGTAATACAAAACCCACAATCGAGACAATTACCTGCTCATTTTCTATTGCACTTGTTTACTACTCCCTGTATGACATGTCCTTGTCTACCCTTGTCAACGAACAGCGAAATCATGCACTGGGTAATTTTTCCCATCATAATTTTTCCATGTGAAGCAGTTCGTTTTCTGTCCATCGTACTTACCGGTAGAACTTCTGCCAAACAGCCTCCGCTTCACTCTTCGTTTTCACCCCGAGGCTGTTCAACAGCAGCAGGTTGGTTAATTCATAGGAGCTTTAGCCAAAGACAAATGTGAAATGTGCTTCCATAAGCCTTTAGAGCCCCCCTCCCACCCCACTCACCTTTTGTAAAAGTCTGCTCCGACCGTGATCAGGCCGAGCAAAGTGGTGATCTTATGCGGGACTAAATTCTCCAGGGAGACTGCGTGAGAACAAAGAGCCACAGTTTTTTGTTGCGACCAATTTATGCAACGTCATTATGTTGGCAACAAGCATGACAGGGATTACATTACACCACCTTCATGCCAGTGGGGCCTTTTAATCTAGTGACTTGATCACACTGACCTGCTTTAACAATGCTCAAGAAGCAGGTTTTGTGGATAAGTTACAAAATATTCATAGGAGACCTGAGAACTACAAAGATAAATATGTAATATGTTTGCAGTAAAAACCCTCAGACACTGAGATGGATAAAACAGAAGGCTAAAATGAAAGAACATATTACAGAGTTGTACACTGAATCTAACCTGTAAATACAACATCCAGAAAACATAACCCCAGACTCCATTCAAATTTATTACATTTTTATGCTCTTGATCTTATTGAAAACAAAAAAACATATATGTACAAGAAATCTAAATATTATTTCCCAATCAAATACAATTCTTCTTTAATTCGGCGTAGAAAATGTTGCTGTCAATTTAATGATTCATCTGTTTTTGCTTTAACTATCTTTCATATAACAGGCACTGAAGTCGCATCGAGCACAGGCTTGTTTAACAGGACTGAAGTTTAAATTTCATAACAGTTGATGCAGTCGTGTAGCTTCTGGATCTTTTGTATGCCGAATTACTCAAGAGAACGAAACACATTCAGAAAACACAAAACTAATTTTCTCCACAGTGTCTAACTTGTGTTGCAACAAAACATGATAAAATGTTGAAATTTCCAATGAGGTCCGTCGCTAGACGCACACCTTACTTCTGTGATCAGGCCTACCTGCTGCATCGTCTTTGGCGTTCTGCAGGAGAACTTTGCTCAAGTTGACCAACAGAGTCAGAGCACTTGTTAGAGTCTCCTGTGATACAGTCACATCCTCAGCCATGCTCACCGGCTCCAGCCACAGCTGTTCTGACAAGTGATAGCAGACTGGCACCCATGTGGAACAAGTACATCCTGACCACGTGACTCGATCATGTGGCGCCTGAGGGCCCTTATGCAACACCTAGTGGTGAACAGTAGGAACTACAAGAGAAAGGTCCAATCAGATTATGATGGATTAGGGAGCATTTTAATGTACTGGCACTGCAATACATTTACACTGTAGGATATTTCAAAACATGATTATGTTAAAGCACAAAGTAACAAGTCATAAAGAGCTGA
>NW_007578320.1:172093-190626 GCF_000690725.1 Stegastes partitus
AGACAATGGCGTTGAAGCCAAGACTTGACATACACATCTGGTTTGAACACTTTCAATGGAGGGCCAACACACTTGATGAAAAGCAAGGCTGACATGCTTTTTACTTCTAGTGAGCTTCTAGTTGTGGTTAAAATGTTCATGTGACTGAAGCCACGCTCACACTCAGCTGTGGAGATGAGCAGTGTGTTCACAGCTTGAAGGAGGAGTTGTAGCTCTTCTGGTTCCATTTCATCAACATCTGTAAGAAAACAGCATTGGCCAAATAAAGATTATTATACATTTAGATTTGCTCCCAATGCAGGCACAAGGTTTTGAGAGACTGTTTAAAGTTAAGCTCATACTAATAATGTTCATTAACGCCCGTACGTTCTGATTTGACTCATGTGACTACAGTATGTGACTTCTCCTTTCACTATGATAAATGACATTAATGTTGAATTCTTGGCTTGTTATATAGCCTGGAGAACCCCAGACAAACGTTATCGTGCTCAGCCCAGACTGATAAAATCAAAACTAATCCCCATTGAGAAGCCAAACCCGAGTCAGCCAGTAACCATGTGCGTTGTTATCATTACGTCCAGAGATTACACATGTGGTGACAGAATGGTTGATTTATGAAAAGTAATGAGTGATTTACATGACTTTTGACTTACCTAAAATATCACTTTTTTTTCCTCTTAAATCCAAAGTCCCTCAGATGGAGCTGTCCTCGTCGTTTGGCCATGGTGCTAAAATCATAACACCGCTACTTGCACTAAGATGCCCTTTGAACGCAAATCCCCCCAAATATTGGAATAGTGGTTATATTTCTATTGTCAGAAATTCAGAATAGTAGTAATATTTCCACATTCATTGGTAAAAATGGCTGGGGATGGAAAGGGGGGATGAGCGTTTGAGAGGGGGGATGATTTTTACCATTTTTATTTCAGGGGGGATGCCATCCCCCCTTCATCCCCCCTCAACTCGAGCACAGTCTGTTAGCACCTTTGAAAGCTTAGAGGGAGACTCGCTGTAAAATGTGCCAGAATTTGTCATAAAAGTTGACTCAGACTATCACTACAGTGACCATGAGATGTGATTTCCTCTCACATGACACTTTTTTCTAATGCTGAAGTGCGTAAAGACCAAACTTTAGAGTGTACACCAATCAACCACAACATTAAAACCCACATTGAGGAGGGACTTCCGAGGAGTCCTGTGGTGTCTGGCATCAAAACGTTGGCAGTAGATCCTTTGGCTCTTGTGGGTTGCAGAGTTGAGGCCTCATTAGATCTGGCTTGTTCTGGCACATTCCATAGATGCTTCATTGGACTGAGATCTGGTGAGTTTGGAGGCTGTGTCAACAATGTTGGCTTTTTATTTTTTTGGTGTGGTGGTGGGGCACATTATCCTGTAACATCCACATGAATGCCAGGACCCAAAGTTTTCCAGCAGAACATTGCGTTGTAGCGAGATGATCAATGTCATTCACATCACCTGTCATCGGTTTCAGTGTTGTGGCTGATCAGTGGATCTGCTGAGACTTGATGTATTCTGAAGAAGTAATTCTTGTAACACCTACAGTTGGGGACAAATGTTTACATGCAAAGACCATGAATATCACGGCAGTCTTGAGTTTCTAACAGTAGCCGTGTTTGTTTAGTCAACCAAAATGTCTGATGAAGTCAGAGAGAATTCATTCATCAAAACTAATAGCACTTTTATCCAAAGCGACGTAGATCTGAGATTAGATGCAACATAAGCAAGGATCTATTCAGGAGAAAACAACCTGGATAAGTGCCATAAAACAAGTGTGATAGGACCTCGGTGCCAACAGGCAGTGCGGGAGGTAATAGGACTTTCTGGTTTTTTTGCTTTCAAGTGCAAAGGTGTTCAGTGAAGAGCTGGGTTTTTAGTCTTTTCTGAGAGGGAATCAGCAGATCGAACAGAGTTTGGTAACACATTCCACCACCGGGGAACCACAGAGGAGGAGAGTCTAGCTATCGACCTCAGGTCCTGTTGTGGTGGTCGCACCTTTTGTTGGTCGTGCATAGTGAGCAGGAGGGAGTGCAGACCTGAATGAGAGAGTTCAGGTAGGAGGGAGCTGTTTTCACTGTAGTTTTGTAGGCAAGTGCAACTGGAAGACGGTGAAGCGATCTGCTCGATGGGGTGACGTACTGTTTTGTGCTGTTTCTGGGTCAACAAAGCAGTGCAGTAATATGCTCAGTTTTTCATGAACTTTGACACTTCAGAACAGAATTGTATGCTCACTTTCAACTCAAATGATCTTAAGTATAAGTGGTTACAGCAGCTGAAAATACCTGTATCCCATAAGACAAGATGAACTCAAGCAGGGACAGTGAACTTTCTGTCAAAGCCCATTTCTAACAAACAAACAAACAACAACAAAAAAGACAAAGTTCTACATTTTTCAAAATAAAATAAAATTTTTCTGGTGAATTCAAATTATTGGTTCTCAAGAAGAGGTGGTGTTAAAATAACATTCTCGACTCATCTTAACCGAATCCAGAGAGTGTGTGTGTGTGGCTCAGTAAAAGTGATGGCCACAGTTACCCACTGTTTTGGAGGCCAATCTGCAGTTCTTTTTGTAATTTTCCAAACTGGTGTCATTAAAATATAAAAACATGGCCATTAGGAGTTTTACAATAGCCCTTTGAACACACTGGTTACATGACATTGCCTTGCAACATCCATCAGTTTTAATGGGACGCCGTTCTGCCATTGGGCCATATTCATATTAATATTTGTCATTCAGTCATACCCACCACAGTCACAGAAAGAGGCATGGAGTCATATTTATCATTTATGCAAGACTAGACAATTCACTAAGTGATGTATAACAGATAATGATGCAATAACAAACAAAAGACTACATTTTAACTCATAGCAGCTTTAAAATTGCCAGTTTATTTCTGATTTCTTATACAGGTAAACTCAAAACCGAGGACTGAAGGCCGCTGCAATCTAACAAATAATTAAGTTGCAGGTGATAAACTGCGTGACAGCTGTCTGAGGTGAAGTAAGATATACAGTAGGACCTGCTGATCCATCCTGTCTCCATGCTGGGGATAATTCAATGCAGGGAATGAACAAACTTAAAGTAAAAAACTTTTACAAACAGCTGGAAGCAACAAGAGCTGCAAGGTTGCGCAGTTGGTTGCAGCAAGAAGGTCACTGGTTCGCGTCCTGATGGGGGCACCGGGATCTTTCTGCGTGGAGTTTGCATGTTCTCCCCGTGCAGCGTGGGTTCTCTCTCCGGCTTCCTCCCACACAGTCCAAAAACATGTTGAGGTTAATTGGTGATTCTAAATTGTCTGTAGGTGTGAATGTGAGTGTGCTTGGCTGTCTGTCTCAGATAACATTTATTATTGGTGAGTGTTTTAATCTAAGCTGATTGTGTCTGGTTTTATTGCAGTAAAGTTTTATTATTATGGGCATTTCATTGTTTAGCCTAACAGATTGGAAATTGTAGAGCAAACAATGAGAAAGGTGTGTAATGATTGTGTCTTAAGCTCCCTGTGATGGTTTCAGATGAATATTGGTGCTGAAATGTGGAAAAAGCCTTCCCTCAATCACTTCACACTGCTGTTGGTGCAAGCCTGTCTGCTAATGTGCTGTGTTGAAATTGATACAGAGCAGGGTGCTCACTTCACTCATGTCCAAAAACATACTGTGGTAATGGGTGATTCTAAATAGAATGTTAGCCCAGTGATGGAGGGGAAATCTGTCCAGACTGTCACCATCCTTTTGTCTCATGTCACCTGGGACAGACTCCAGCTCCCTACGAGCCTCTACAGGATAAAGCAGTGTACAAGTGAAGGGATATTGTGATTATTTTTGACGGATATTGTGTTGCAATTTGGGTCACACTTTTAGTAGGACTGATCATTTTTGCTTACATACTCCAGTGACTGTCTTTCATAAACATTCTAGCTTTGTCAGAAATTGCAGCTCCTATAACGCTTTGTTGTTTAGTAAATGTCATTCTTCATTTATCACACCTCACTGTTGATGTGTGTTTCTCTCCTCAACTGAGCTTCTGTAACTTCTGGACAAAACAACACCGGAGCCTGATAAAATTGTCAACCAGTTTTATTGACTGCTGAACATTCATTCAATAAAAAAAAATTCCCTCCTTCAAGTTTTAAGATGTAAGATAGCTTGTGCACTCCTCGCTCCAAAGCCCATCGTAGCACTTAATGACCGGGACAGAAAATAAAAATCACAACCACTCAACGCCACCGCTGATATGAAAGAAGAGGGAACAAACAAAATCAAACGCGTGAGGGACCTGACCGTAAAGCAGGAAATAAATTAGATATGAAACCGAAGAGATCGGCTTGTTCTTGGTAGAAATGATCTGAAACACGCACAGCAAAATTAGGAAACTGGACATTCAACTGAGAACTACTGCAAGATTAATAAAACCTTAAATGATGACACATTAGGTATTAAAGGCCTCTAAAATACTTTCAGGTCAGGTGGTTTATCCCGGGCCTTTTGTCCTCCTTGTGCTTGATCCCAGGCAGCTGCTGCGTTCACAACAACGCAGCCTTAACATCAGAGTATTTTGTTACTCCACGCTGCTGCATGTAAACATCACATCCAACAAATAACTTGCCGAAAACTCAACTATTTTGAGTTCTGGAAAACATGAAATATCATCAGCTTAACGATTTGCATCCATTTCCATGAAAACGTCGACCACTGTTCGTCGACCTCGAAGAGATCTGAAATCAATTTGTGAGAAATTTATAGCAAAATTAAAATTTACAGCCAATTACTCATTTGTTGTTGCCACGAAGGGCTTCTCCAGGTAGCAGTAAGCCTGATGAGAATTTGTATAAGGAATAAAGTACAGACACTGTTTCATCATGAAGACATCTGGAGGGACGTGAGCTCTTCCCTCCCGAAATATTGCTCTGAGGTGTCGTAAAGAACGGCTCGTACAAGCAAATCTAATCTACGAGATCATATCAAAGTCCAAAGAAAAGAAATGTGAGAGACACAGATGGCTTCCAATGCAAGCTTAAGGAATGACAGCTAAGGAAATGACAGTATGTGGTGTGCTTTTCCCCCCATCTGTAAATAATCCTCACGGAGCAACAGTCAGAGATGTTGGAGGACAATCAGGAGCTTCAATTTTTAGCTTCTTCTAAGGAAAGCTCAGGTTTGGATTTATACGAAAAGTCAAGTTTAACAAAATAAACCTTAAAATTTTAATGCACTGTCTCAGAGATTTTTGATAGAAACTGACAACAGCTTCTTCTCTACTTCAGCGCATCGTCCTGGAGACATGAAGCCAGTCGCACAATGAATGATTGGCTCCCTTTAGATTCATCTCTCAGTGGTTTATTTACGATGAATCAATTATTATTCAAACTACGAGAAAATCGCTGTTCTGGTTGTCAAATCCAGGGTTTGTGTTGCTCCTTTTTCTCCTTTAATAGACCTGTGAGAGTATGTTAGACTTCAATTTAAAAACAATATTTGTTATTTTAACTCAACAGCCAACTTAAATGATTACCAAACCTGTTGCTGATTCATTTTAACAAAGTAATGGTTACATCTTTGTGGCCCGACACTGAGACTTTATGATGCAAAAAGCAACATAAAATGTGTATGACAGTTCTCTAACATCTCCGACTGCTGCTCCTGTGTTAGTTCAGCAGTCGACCCATTTTTATACCAACGTATCATTGGTCACATTACAAGAATGCAGGGTTGTTACACCCGATAAAAGAAACAACACAACTTAATTCATAAAAGAGACTGCTTCAAGTATCCCAAGTGGAATTCAATAGCCCTGAAGGTTTTGTTCCATATTTTAAAAATCCCTCAGACTCATTCTCTGCTGATAGGCTGGACTGTGTGTGTGTGCACAGCAGTGGTTCAAAGAAAACTTTAAAGTGCCAATTACAATCTTTAAATAAAAACCTTTCAGCTAGCAGACAGTGCCGACCCAAAACTATTCTCAACACACGACTTCACATTCTAAGTAATCTAAAGCTAGAGATTTTTTTTTTTTTAGGCATGACTGTGCAACGTAAGATTGTTCATGCTGACGGTTGGACAGATGGGTTTTGTGCTTTGGGTGTTTTCAGCTTGAGGCCTATAAAGCAGAGAAAGAGCGAAGGTGGACAGAATCGCTTCTGCATCCCAAACAACCCGTAACACCCTGCTTTCAGGGTCCTCTGCCATCTCCCCACACAGCTGGAGTGTGGAAACTAAAGAAACACAGTGCTGCCACATGCATCTGCACTGTTTTACTTCGATACTGAACCGTGTCCTCTGAGCTCAAGATGTATTTACAAGAAAATGAAGATGCCGGTTTGGCTGTTGAACCGCTTAAAATATGCCAAATGTGACCCAGTTCATGTAACTGGTTGATAAACTAGCAGCATTTATCTGCTGCTTAAACCACAACTATGACACGCAGACGTCCAATTAGCATGTTGACACAAGTAACTTAAACCTTCTCACTGACTGTTGCTCCGTTAGTAATGTGTTGTGGGTCTCAGGTATATTCATCACTGTGTCTTTGTGTGTAAGGCCAAATGTTGTGTTTAGACAACAGCAACCTGCAGTATAAATAGTGGAAGAACTCCAACATAAACTTGATGTGTTTAAAGGAGGTGACAGAGCACGCAAAGCAGCATTTAGACACCAAATTAAGACAAATAGGGGTTTTTGGTAAACCAAAGGAATACCAGCGTTTTATAGAGGAAACTAATCTCTTGAATTTGCATGAATATCGTGGCTCAAAGAGAGCAGACGCTGCCTGATTCTGGAATAAAATTTCAACAATTTGTGGCGAGATGCTTTTGAAGCTCTCAGTTCAGTGTTGTTTGGGTTGCAGAAGAAGACAGTCCCTTTGTTCTGCCCAGTGTAGAAGCTCTATTGTTAAGACTTTCATAAAACCGACTTCTCTGTTGCAGTAGAAGTTGTGTTAAGACTTCTTTGGACAATGTGAAGACGAGTCTGTATTGAGGACCTCGATCATCGTTCTGGTGGATGGGAAGGTCTCTGCTACAGACGGAAGACTCTGGTACCAACTCGGTAAACTGAGGAGGAAAAAGACGTGTCAGATAAGGCTCTCTGTAAAGTGGCGGAAAAAAAAAATGCTTTGTCATCCTACCTCTTGAGATTCATCCAGCTCTTTGCTGTTTTACTGAAGCTGTCGGGACTGGGCGTGGTCATGGCTTCAAAATCCACCAGCTGAAATGACACGGAACAAACAGAGATTAGAGGAGCGAAACTGAAGACGACTACTGACTATGTGCAGTAAACAAAGCTACACTTGGATAACAATGACACATAACTAAACAGACAGTTGGCATTGTGTAGCAAAAATAGGAAGCCAACTGTCTGTTGCTGCAAGTTCCTACCCATGTTGATGTTCATCATAAGTTATGTCTTTACGTTTGCCAGCAACTCAGTCATCATGTACCAGCAAAAATGCCTTTTTGGCAGCAGTTGCTCCTCCAACAGGGCAGACGCTCGTGGGCCAAATCCCGCCTCCCACAAAATTAATTTAGATTTGGCACTGCAATCAATGCCTTTTGTTTTATAGTTCCCATAAAAACCTTTCAACAGTTTTTGATAATGCGGATAACAGCGTAAACTAGGCCACACAACGCCTAATAAAAAAACAAACATCTACAAATTTGTTTAACAGGCAAAGTTTTCATAAACATTTCAAATATTTATTTTTTATGCTGATGACACACAGATGTACCTGTTTGACACATCCGCTGAGCCTGGCACGCTGAGTTCTCTTAATGACTGCATTTCTAATGTCCTAAATTCATTTTTTTTTTAAATCACTCAGCTGAACTCTGACAAAACAGAGATTCTTGTCATTGGGTCGCAGCACATGGCAAATCAGATTCTGACATTTTTTGGATCATTTCAAACCTGCTGCATCTGGTACGTAAGTTCTGAGCAGCACAGCGCAAGTCTTGTACAAGCGCATTTCTATTATCTTAGAAATATTTCATAAACACTGTATTTGAAATTTTAAATGCTTTCAGATGCTTTATTTTTTTTTATCATGCTTGGATTGCTGCTTTTTACCTGCCTGAACCAAAAGACAGACTCATACCTGAGGTCTACATTTGGTGAGTCAGACTACATAAGTAAGTGTTAACAAGGAAAGAACCTTGATTTGCACTGGACAGGGTCTTTAAAGGCAATTTTATTTGTAAGCGGACACAGTCTAATGACAAATGTAAATAGAGAAAAATACAATACTACTAATAAGACAAAAAAATACATTAGATAACTGCATCTCTATCATGTCTATGAAAATATTTTGGTGCTGCTTTAAAAAAAAACAAAAACAGTTGTTCTGTGGTTGAACTGTACTGCTGGCCTTCAGTGTCAGTCGATTCAGAGCCTACACATCCTTAAGTTTCTCTATTTTTTATATTTTCGTCAGGCTTTGAAAAATATCGAACTGAAACAAATGAAAAGGATAATCTGTTTTGAAATCTGATGATGTTCCAACAACTCCTGTCCAGACTAGAAACAATTTGTGGGTGTAATAATATATGTGGGCGTTTAAATATAATAAAGCTAAAATATGCGGGTTCCTTTGTTTCATCCAAGTCAAAAGTTTTAGTCATTCTTTAAGATCCAGGACTCAGCAGAGAGTCTTCAAGCTTCCTGGCTGAAAAAAGAATAACCTCAGCTGAACTTGTTGTTTGGACTTCAGTGTTCTGACACCTGATCAGATTTCTGTGCTGCCTTGCTGTCTCCCCACTGTGACTCAGATTCAGAAACAATATGTCTGCCTGAATGGGGACAGTGGCTGGCTTTTATGTAATTAAAAAAAAAATGTAACTAAAATAATGAAAACTACACTTCCTGCTCTGAATCAGGTGTTTTATTTAGACACAAGAACACGAGTCAGACTTTCTGATGCTGTACTGATTGTCCCTACAAAACAGTGTCAGAGGAATCGTTTTGGAAGAAGGGAGGCGAGCCCTGTCATTAAAAAAAAAATAAAAAAACAAGCAGGCCTGCCTTTTTTCATGATGAACATCTTTGTTAAAACTTGCTCTTTTCAGCGTGTCGATTGCTGCTGGGAGGTTGTTGTTGTTTCCAGTAATGAAAAGGATTTTGACAATAGTACCACACAGATAACAGAAGGGGAAAAGAATGCTGCTTGGAATGTGCGGTCTATGTCTGATGAGACTGCTCGGCTCTGAACAGGCTAACACATGTCACACCACATTTCACCGTAAGTGACATCTCTGCATTGGTACCCAGTTAGAATCTAAACTGATTTGAGGATTTTACTGTTTGTTTTTAGGTGATTAAATGGATGAGAACCTTCACACCTCACAGATCTTTTAACTTTGCATCCTCCCACAAAATCATTGAGGTCTGCTGACCAGAGGCTCTGTGTTGTCTCGAGGTCCACAAAAAAGATGAGATGAGATGAGGTTTGCAGTAGCTGCGTCTAAATTCACATGACTAACACTGAACATTTCTAAATTCCCTTTAAAAACCCAGTTTTATCTTTGACTTTTAGACCTTGCAGCCTAATAGAAAATAGAAAAACACAAGTTCTACCCCAAGTAGTTACAACAGTAAAATATAATACTATGCACTCTTTGTTGCATTGGACAGCATATACATCGCTCCTCAGTGTGTACGTAGGCATTTTATCTTCAGGGTGAACCAGTTTTGAGTCTCAGTGAATGCTGTGTTTGGAGAACATCCTTCTACGTTTCTCAGACACACCCGCTTCATACAGAATGACATTGTTGTTCCCCCAGTTTTTTCTTCTCTGTTTGATCTTGGGCTGTTTTTACCACATTTTTTCACTGACTTCATGAAGGCCCCACTTAGGACAGGAAGTGCTTTCTTAATATGTATGTGCTTCTTTACTTTTCTCTTGGTCTTGGTATGGACATTCTCAGCTGCTGTTTGGTTCTGACAGCCCTCAGATTATGTTCTAGTGGGTGGTGGGAGTCAAAGAGCAGCTCTGTGTGCGTAGCTTGCTGATAAACTTCAACACTGAGGCTCCAGTACTCCTCAATTTGCAGAGTCCAAAAAAGGTAGGTTATTTTTCTCAACCACCTCCAAAAGGAAGAACAAAAAAAAAAAAAGAAAGAAAGTTGCTGTCTGCACACAAGATTACCAGGACCTGGATGACTGAGGATCACCACACATCTCAACACTTGAACTTATTCAGCCAATATTTTTTCTATACCTTAAGCAGTGTGTTTAACTGTCAAGACAAGTAACAAAGCCATCACGTTTATTTACCTTTCCTTTAGGGATCCTCCCAATGACCTCCTTCCCACTGGCCATCAATGCCCCCATCACGACTGAGTAGGCCACCACACTGAGGAGGACAGAATCATGGAGACCCTCTTATAAACTAGTATCACAACAACAGAATCACTCAGAAAAAATTGGGACATTTAGAGTTCTAAACATGCAGATTGTCTCTGGACCAGCTGGACACTTGTTCACTAAGTATGAAACATGTTTGACATTTATGATCTAGAATCTATAGATTCTCAGGATGACATCCCCGAAATGTCTCACAATGTTGTCAAGCTGTAGCATCTTTTCCCGTAGTGTTCATCAGGTTGTTTGTATATCAGTTTCTTGATACAGTTTCAACTATTTTTACCCGGTGGGGGTATTTGAATCAAACCACAAACTTTAACAATGCACTCGCAGGCTGTTTGAAATTACCTGGATCCTCTGGAAAGAGGCATTAGGTTGCAGAAGTAATAAACCAAGGAGAGGATCAGGTTACACACTGCATCCGCATCCTGAAAGAACAAAGGATATCATAGAGTCAGCTATACAGCCATTAACTGGCCCAAAGAAAGGCTTTTTGCAAATATGACCTCCATTTTCCTGTGACCTGTCATCAGTCACAGGTTATCTTGACAGATCGAAAGCTGAGAGGGCTGCAAACATAATACCACGAACAAAGAGCCAAAACACAAGAGAAAATGTTGACATTGTTCCAGGTATCTGCTTCAGAGCAGAAAGAGGGGTTTGTCTCGCTGTTGCAACAAAAAGGGGCACTGATGGCTTATCTGGATAAATTAAGAAACAAAAACAGAGAGCAGAACAACAAGAGAAACAGAGTAACGGCTGGCTGCCAGCACAGATTTTAATTAAGACAAAATGATACTGTAATGGTTTGATAATACTTCTCTCAAGTCTATTATTCAGTGTAGTTAGACAGAAAACCATCTACAGAATCAAATGTGAGAATCCTCAAGTGAGAGGAGGAGGATGGAGGAGAAGAGAAAAGAGGAGAAGACCGGAGAGAATCGGAATTGCAAACTTATTGTCAGATGTTGAAAACTGGGAAACTGTTCTCACTGAAATGAGACAAATTATCTAACGTGTAATAACACCCTCTTTTAAAAAAATTAGTTTTTTCCTCGTCAGCATGTCCATATGGTGTTTTCTACGTGCTAGAAGACATAACTTGAGGAAGTCAAGCAGTTAATGCCATGGTTAAACATTTCTACCTTGAAACTACAGTGTACTGACGACAGTCTCCAAAACACAAATTCAGACTTCCACGGTTTCATACATAACAAACTCCTGTCATTCTGAAGGGTGGGACTTTCTTCAGAATCAGCTTCCTGTTCAAACATCAATGGCTGAATTACTCAATTATTACAACTCGCCATTGTGTAGTGTAGAGTAACTATATAGTGTTTGAGCAGAGTTATAGGTGAGCTGGTGAGCTCAAGCTGCAGCGAGTGAGGAGGGGTAGGTATAGAGAGAGGCAGAGACTTCATGTATCTACACATTCTATAGAGTGAAGGCCAATTGACACCAATGTGGACTTTGAAAGTGGAGAAAGGACACACACATGGTTCCACACTGTGATAGAGTCTATCCCAGCTGACTTAGGGGACACCCTGGGCAGGTCACCAGTCTATCACAGGGCCACACTTAGAGACAGACAACCAAGCACACTCACATTCACACCTATGGACAATTTAGAATCAGGTTTAGTGTTAAAAACAACTGAAACACAAATATGTCCCCCTATTAATCAAACTAAAAAAATACAAATAAATATGAAAAATGCTTCTCTTTTTGACAGAAGGCGATTTTCACATATCTCGTATTCTCTGATAAATGACCCATATTCCCAAAAATCTTGATTAACAGAGGTATTCAACATCAACAGAGACTTCAACTCAGAGAACATTTATATTTTTGACTGATCAACGAGTTAACTGACTGATTGTTTTAGTTCAACAACCATTTATCACATTTTATTTGCAGAGGTTTAGACAGCTCCACAGGTCAGGTTAAAACACTAAAAACAAAATCCTTGTAAAGATTTTCTTCTCAAGATAACATATATTTAAAATTGTCCAGAATGTAATGCTCCATGCCGTCTCACAAAGCATTGTAATGTACAACCTTCTATTTTCTATTATCTATAGAAGTTGTGTCATGAAAAGTCTTGCACAGATCAATCTTACCCCTAACTCGGTGGACAGCATTAATGCCTTTCCTTTGGCGGTGAGGTCTTTATAGATGGACTCTATCTCTGACTGGTACTGCTGCGTCCGCTCTTCTGTCGTCTGGGTCTCTACTGAGAATAACATGTTTCCCACCCTAAAATACAGAACATTTAAGAGGTAAACATAAAAACAAATCTTTTGGCCTTCTTCAGTAATTATAATTCAAATTCAGTGAAAACTTTCTGCACAATAAGCAGGCTGCATGAAAAAAAATGTGATTGTTTGGTGCAATCATAAGATTTAAAATGACTAACCTCATGCATACATACAACAACATTTAGGTACTTCAGTGCTCTTGGGCTACTTTTTTTACCATCTAGGAGGTCGATGTGCTTTTTTTTTTTTTCCAATCCTTAAATATTCATGTTTTTAAATTCATACATTTACTTAAAGCTTGAATGAAGTGCTGAAAAAAGCTCGCACCTGTCTCCAGTGATGGTGATGGTGAAACCGTCGTACTCTTTGCCAGTGTCCTTCATGCTCGGCACCTTGGAGTTGACCGTGAAGCCATCTCTGGTTTTACTGTTGAACTGCTTCAGGAAACAAACAGACAAACGACCATTCTGGGTTTTTACTGCTGAACAGCGATGAAATAAAAACTTTGTGCTGCTTCAAAGGGCTCTCAGGTTTCCAGACTAACTTTTCATATCGGTTGCACTGATATGGTCTAACTTTTTAAAATTAGGTGCACCCATAATTTCCACTGCATCTATTGGCACTAAATAATTAGTGGTGGGCTTCTGTGCAGTGCTATAATGAAGAGGACGCTGTGAAACACTATGATCTTTTAGAGGTGATCCCCCTTTTGTTCTCACAGTAACAAATGAAAAAGACAAACTACCATGTAGCTGCCTGCTCCAGCTCCTCTCACACATGAATGTACAAAAGAACAGAGGATGTGCATGGATTACCCCTCCCATATGAAACAATCTGCTGACCCCTACTTGACCTGACACCACACATGATTCGGTCAGACATGGTATCAGCATCAACAGTGTCTCCAACTGGCATGAAAAACGAGATGAGATAACACTATGAGACAGTAAGAAACAGGGAAAAAAGGAAAAAGCAACACTTTTGCCAGAAAGTGGGAGCACCAATAAAGTGCATAAAGGAACCAGCCAAAAAGACACATTTTAGAATTCACTAATGTCTCTAATAAGGATAACAGTAATAAAAAAAAAAAAAAGCTATACCATCAGAAAAAAAGTCACTAAAATACACAGCAATGAGCTGGTACACAAAATTCAGTCAAGCTAAACTAGAACACCAAACTGGAGTGATTGAATCCTACAGTCAAGCCACAAACTACAGAAACACCTGCGATCAACCTGAACGAGCAGCGTGCAGGAGCTCACAGTGTTCAGAGGAATCAGTCACAGGAACTTCCTCGCCACTATTTGACTGGACAAATTATATATACATTTCTGACGGGCCTATTATATTTATATCCTTCTATATCTTTATCAACCTTATTTATTAAATCCGTAGACTGACTTGTGCATCACTGCCATACACACAGAGAGACAGACCGACGAGATGTCATGTGCACCACTGCAACCAGTGAAAATGCTTCGTGTTTAAATACGTAACTAAAACTACACATCGATCACAATCTCCATCTTGAATGACAGTTTCACAACAACCAAATGTCAATTCAGCCTTTACTGTGAATAGCTACTGACCTGATTTACAACAGACACAAAGGTAAAAATGAAACATTTCTTAAATATTTTAGGCAAAATTACTGTTTTATTTCCATCTGTTAAAGTTTCAAAATAACAAAAAAAAAAAAAAGGAAAAGAGCTTGAAGTAAACACTTGGCCACCCTGCTTGGCCAGTACTGAGTAACGACCCTTTGGCAACTCTCACAGCTTGTAAACGGTTTATATGTAGCAGCTAAGAGTCTTTTAATTCTTGTTTGGGGGTGGTGACACCCAAACTTTCAACAAAAGCCTTCTACTTCTGTGAGATTCTTAGGCTCTCATGCATGTACAGACGTGACTCGATAATCCAACACTAAATGTAAAACCTTCTTTTGGGTCGTATGAAGTTCATACAGCAGATCACATACAAGCCGCATTTAATTGGAAATGTGAACACACTTGCAAAAAAATCGGATTTCACAAAAAAATCCAAATTGAGCATTCAGTCCTGTAGTCTGAACGTAGCCAATCAGTCAGATTGTTAAGTCAGATAATACGCCGTAATCCTTATTTGGGACATAAAATTTCATGTCGGAGTCGGAATCCAAGGCTGTCAGTATGTCAAGGCTATTTTTCATGGGTTCCGTTCGTTTTTCAAAAAAACCTGTCAGATAGCAAGGTTTAGGATTGTTAAGGGTCAGATTATCGAGTCACGACTGTCCTGCTCTTTTGAGGCTTATCCACAAATGTTCAGTTGTGTTAACAGAATCTTCAGCTTGCACCTCTGCAATTCTAATTCTCTTGCAGAAGCCATCTGCTCAGTTTTTTTAATGGATACTGTGATGTTTGCGTTCAGAATGTGCTTATATTTACCAGAATCCATTCTTCCCTCTAAAATGCTCCTCATGGCACTGGGTGCAACACAAGGTCAAAGCAGGATCAACCCAACTCCATGCTGAACAGCGTGAGGTGCGTTACTTTTGTTCCCCAAACATACTTTTGCTCATTACAGCCAAAAAGTTCTATTTTAACTTTAACAGTCCTTAAGTTTTGTTTCCAAAATGAATCAGGCTTGTTAAGATGTTCAAACTTCTGATGCTGAATTCTGTGCTAAGGCTGTATTAATGATTTTTTACTGATGACTTTTCCATGTCGTGGTACCAGAGACCGGTGAACCACCACTGCAGAGTCTGTTAAACCTTCCTTAAGGTCTTCTGCAGTCAAGCAGGGAATTTGCTTTGACTTTCTTGCAATCCTATAAGCAGTTCTTTAGGAAAGCTTCTTTGGTCTTTAAGACTTCAGCGTGACTTTACCATTGTTTTGAACTGCCATTTCAAGCTTTGTGCCAATCACTTTCTTCGTTGTGTTAAGCATCAGGGATCTGCAACACTTAGCCTTTTCAAACAATGACTAAACTACACATAGCCCTATAAAGCTAATTATGTCTTTGACTTTAGTAAACATCGACAGAGCTCTTTTTAAAGTGTGCTCCTTTCTATTTCTCATTCTAAGATCTTACAAAACAAAAATAATACACTAATGTTGCTTAAATATTGAAAAGAATGTTTCATCTATAACTTTATGTCTTATGAAGATCAGTTTATCTTCTAAACAGTTAACAGAACTTGGTGCCCAAACCGTTGCACTCTACTGTCTACATAAGTTCTCTTATTTCCTTCTTACCTTCATTATTGGAAGCAGATC
Organism: Stegastes partitus; assembly: GCF_000690725.1. NCBI lineage: Eukaryota > Metazoa > Chordata > Actinopteri > Pomacentridae > Stegastes > Stegastes partitus. The sequence goes on from NW_007578320.1 coordinate 187,974, forward strand.
TTCCACTTTATTCACATTTTCAAGAGCCTGGCGAACCTCCAGGAGACCTCTGGGGTTGTACGCCCTGAAACGGATAATAAGATTGTTTTATTTGCATTTGCACCACTCACTTTATCAGCACTCTCATGCTATATGAATCAAGTGTGGAGGGGGGAAAAACAATCACATAATTCTGCTTTGTGGGCAGATAGAGGCGTAGAGGAGTCGAGCATATTAACATAACTGCTGTCAGATCAATTACATGCTGGTGCTAGGAACAAATACGATCACTTTACTGGGATAATTTGTGATAGTTTAGATTTTTTTCCAAAAAAATTTTTTTCTTTTTTTATGAATGTAGAATGAAAACAAATGAAACAAGTGCATGAATGGAGCTTTGGTGTAATTTACCCATGGTACACCAGTATTCTGTCTTTGATGAAGTCGAGGATGTTGTCAAAGTAGGCCAAGTATCTGATGTTGATAATCTGTCCCCTGAAGAAACAGAAAAAGACAATTTTAAGATACTGCCTCAGCGAGCTTGTCAGAAGTGAGGCAAAAGTGAACAAAACAAAACAAAATAAAAAAACACTCATGACAAGTTATTTAAGTATTTGTGATCTTCAAAGTGGAGAAAAGTCAAAGTGAGGCTCTGTGGAAACTCAGATCACTTCATAGACTCATGAGTGTTTGTCTTCAGAGTCAAACTGTTACCTGATTAGATTGATGTGATTGTTGAAGCCTCGACTGAGACTTCTGGCAGGCATCTGGTCTAACCACAGAACTGGCTGGTCTGGATCAGCGATCCTATGAGCACAGGAAAAGCCTGTTTAGTCTTTTAACACTGTAACGCAGCAGAGACTCTTTAAAGATATGTGATTTGTCTCATTTGATCTGAAGGAGCGAGGAAAAGCTGATTTTGTTATATTTCTGTATTTAGTTGGTTTCCTTTTACACTGGTAACAAACCATGATGACTAAACCAAAGTAATCACCCGTTTAGGGATTGGAGTGATGAACTTTTCTGGTTCTCACACAGTAAAAACCACCAAAAATATAGCTGAATATTGGCTGTGATCTACACTTTATTTTGTTGTGCAAGACTGTGTTGAAACATGAGGAACTAGTGGTTATTATATGTCAACATCTGACTTCTTCTTATGCCTTTAAATCCTTGAGTTTCAGGGTTATTTCTTGAAGATAGATGCTCCTGAGCTACACCTCATTTCTCTTGGCATGAGATTTGTGGGCGCTATGTTTGTTGTTCTCCCCAAGCCAAGCCAAACTCAGGTTTGGATGGTTTACGAAATCCAGTAATTAAGATTTAGTAAATTATATCTGTCATCTCTGTATTCTGCTGATGATTACTTGCATTTTCCAAATACAATGCGGTGACTTTATCTTCTAAATAAATCTAAATTGCAAATAAAACCAATAAATCTGTGGCACACATCTAAAGCTGCCCCCATTGATGACAACATCACGCTGACACCCTCACCTGTGACACTCTGGGTAAATCAGTGATAAAGCATTTTGACACTTTCTGCATATTCCTCACCTTCTCCATTTGACAGCTATGTCAAACATGTCTCTCCACTGCATTTGCCTTGTCTTGCCGTTCACTCGCACTTTAGAGTTGCTCCACGTCCGATGCATGGCCTGCATCACCTCCAGGGTTGCCAAACCCATGGCTGGAGAAGCAACAGACAACTCATATATTTACAGCTGTTGGTAACGCCGACATGATCTTGATGAATCACAGCATTTATCAGCAGTACCTCTGTGTATTCTCCTGTTAGGTAAGAAGCCAGGAGTGTCGTATTGCATTAGCGCCCCCAGATGGTCGGCTGTGCAGATCAGCTTCTGAACTTCATTGCTGTAGCTTTCAAAGTTCTGTGGCAGAACATCTCTGGAAGGTAAAAATACAGGGAGAGAATGAACAGAAGCTTTTGTGTTCAAGTGGGGATTTTTTTTTTGTTCATACTGTGGCTATCTGTGAACATTCTAAAATGCCTTTATAAAGCAAAAGAAATGAGTTTCAGTTTGCTGCTAGAAGCATAAAAACATCTGCTTGAAGAAAACTGGAGCTTTTATGTCATGTGGAAAATACGGCAGGTGTTGACTCTCAACCACTAAACACGGTTTGCCTCAGCTTTGAGCTCATGAACACTGCTACAAACTGTGGCTCGGGAAATTAGGGCGCTGATAGATCTTGATTTTCTGAGATTTCCTAATGATGCAAACTTGAGGTGAAGTTTAGGACAATGTAAACAAACTTCAAACAGAAATGTTAATTATCCAGAACAATACTTTGATCTTTGGTTTAATCTAAGATAACAGATAAAAAAAAACTTCAAAGTTCTTTAAACTAATGATGTGTGACGTGCAGTTCTGTTGGAAAAATTGAGCAAACCTAAGCTTAAAAACGTAATATTTCATCAACATCACATTTTTACATGTCTCATTTTAAAACTTGCCTGAAGTAAACCATTTGAATGAGATTTTGCAAAATAAATAAATAAACATTCTGTGCTCCTTTGCACATCTGAAAAGCCAGGACTGACTCAGCTGTAACCAACAGTTATACGACAAAATTTCAGGGACTAGTCAGTTGAACTGCAGGCTGTGTTTACACAGAGTAGGAAGAAGACAAGTAAAGAAGGTAATTCTAATAT
>NW_007578320.1:191700-210990 GCF_000690725.1 Stegastes partitus
ATATACTCCTCTTTAAAATAAAGTGCGTATGCATGTCAATACAATCAGGAAGTTTCATAAAATTTAAAGTGTAACCACCTGATACAGTCTGGACTCCACTGACAAACCAACATAAATACATAAATAACTTTGTTAATAAGACATCTGATTATAAATTCTTAATAGCATCAATACTGACATATCAATTAATGAATACAAGTCTTTCAGTCACAACAATGAACACCTGTGCCTGTTATTCCTCCAGCTTCCATCTCAACAAGACTCTGCAAGCCCACTGAGGGTGCCCTATGGGACCAGGCACCTGCAGTCTAATAAGCACAGAGTTGGAGCCGCTGTACATTAAACTTGTTCCAGCGCATCCTTCAAAACCCTGTCACTTGTTTTGACAACTGTAGGAAGGTAGTCGGCCCAACTGACTGTTTGCACCCCACAATCTGGAGATATTCTGACCTAACCACCTGGCCGTTGCGTTTTGACCCTTGTCAGAGTCTTTACACCTACTCATTCCCCTCACATGCCCCACACTGACTACACTAACTGTTTATTTAACATCTAATATATTCTAGTTATTTGCATGTGTTTTTGTGTGCAGGTGTAGGCCCACAGACCTCTGAGGTATTTCACTTTGAGGTATTCAGAGCTGGCCTTTTGTCCCAGCAGAGGATCGTTCAACATGACTTTAGTCTGAGCTTTGATGCCTTCATAAAACTGTCCCATGGCCACATGACTCAACCCCTTCATGTACTGACACACTTCATTGTAAGGCTCCAACTGTAGACACCTCTGTAGGACAAGAAGAAGAGAGGAAAATGAGAGAATTACACTGCATATTAATTCATTAACACCGTTATGTAATTGGAAAATTACAGTACAAGGATTCCAGGAAACCGTTTTTTTTCCCCTCACTGTGAATTACTCTACCTTGAAGTTGCCTATGGCCTCCTGCAGTGAGCCATGGTGGTACAGCATCATGCCTCTGAGCTGGAGAGACTGGATGTGATTCTGGTTCAGCATGAGAGCTTTCTGGAAGCTCTCCATGGCTGATTCAAAATCACCCAACTCCCTGGAAGAAGGAAGAAAAGAGCAACAGTGGATATATTGCTATTGAGGTAGATGGAAAAAGGTAAACTCTCTACATAAAAATGTCATTCTGTATTCATGGCTGAGGCTACGTTTCATTACAACAGTGAACTGAAATCAAAGAAAGCACAATGCAAAGTGTCTGTACCTGTAGGCCTGTCCAAGGCTCTTATAGGCATCTATAAAGTCAGACTTCAACTTCAACGCCTCTTTGAATGTCTCAATGGCTTCCTGATGACAGAAAACAACAACCTTTCACACAGAGTGACAACACAGAGCTAACAGGAAACTGCAATAGGGAACATAAGGACAGACCTAAAATTCTGACTCAGCAGGTAGTTCAGACCTTGAATAGATATATCCAGATTTTATCCACGAATTGCAGTTTGCATACCCATCATCAAAATGTAACTCAAATGTGGGGCCAGGATATAACAGTTAAAATGCAAATCCTAGAGATGTAAACTTTTTAAAATTATCTTATCCGAAAGTCTGCTCAAACAGGAGCACTGGATGCAATCGCAACAGAAGTCTCTGTCATGGTGTCCTGTTGCTGGCTAAATTCCCCCAATGCCCTCAGCCTACTAACACAGAACCGCTGTTTAAAACTGTAGTGACCCGTACGTCCTCGGGTCACTTTTAAACACTAATCAAACAGTAAGAGGCTCCCAGTGGTGCAACAAGATACTACAGCCAATGTACAACACATTTTCTGACCCACATGTCTTTGGCTTCTGCTTAATGGTCAATACATATTTTTAAACTGTTAAATTATTAAGGACAAATAACTGATCAACCAATAATCCTTAACATCCTGATCATGTTCTCTATCCAAGTTTAGCATTATGGCATGCTAAGCTTTGCTAGTTAAAGAGCCCATATTATCCACATTTACAGGTTTATACTTTTCTTTTTGGGGTCAACTAGAATATGGTTACATGCCTTGATGTTCAAAAAACACATTACTTTCCTCAAACTGTACACTGTTGTGAGAACAGTGCCTGAAATGCTCTGTTTTAGCTCCTGTCTCTCTGATTGGCCAGCGGGACCAACACACTCCTATTGGCGTGAACTTTACAGACCATTCACACACACAGAACTGAAATAAAGTTATTAAAATGGATTCTCTAAAACTGGAGCTACACAGTTAATTGAAATATTCTCAAAACTTGCAGGAGCTGCAATTTTTTGATGGCAAAGCGTATCACAAAACATAATTTGAAAAGGAGCATTGTGGTGGACCAAGGCATGTGGAAGTTTTCATGGCACCCAATCCATCCATCCATCCATCCATCCATCAGCTTTTGAGGTGTTTCATGAAAAAACAAAAACATCAACCTCATGGTGACGCCACAGGGAAAGTCAGTGGATCAAGTCTTTAAGGGGCTTTGAAGGTCAGTGCAGAGTTACATTGAAATCCACGTGTTGACTGCAGGGATATTTCAGTCTGACTCGAGCTACAGACAAACACTGCCATCGCTTGAGCTGAGCCACTTTTGCTTGGCACAAAAAACAGTATTTAAATATTTACAAACTGCTTCAAGAAGTGAAAACGGGAGCACCTACTCTATCAGCAAACAAAGGACATATTCAAACTATTCACACATTTCCTTCATTACAGAAAAGTCATGCCTTTGGGGCAGTTTGTCCCGATTAAAAAAAAAACCACAATGTGCAATGTTGACTTTGTTTCTATGTGGACTTGCTGCAACAGAATCCACGATCATGAAACAAGTGCAGCTCTCACTCTCAGAGTACATCACACTTCTGCAATGATCACAGTAACAAGTAGCATCAAAAGTACTTCTGTTGTTGATGCCTGTAGGTGCCTCACAGGGATTCCCCCCGGGAAATCATTTAGAAGCGGTTTAACAGAGGTGATAAACACCACCAAAAAACCCCTTGAGCTTTACGGTTGAAAACCTGCGTGCAGAGAAGCACTCCACTTAATCTGACACATCATGGACAAGAGTGAGAACCACTGTGAAGCAGGCTCGGGCCAACGTCAAAATGACAACATAAATGGCAGTTAGGCATTATCTTATCTAGATGTTTCATCATTTAACCCATCGATAATATCAGCTTCCCTCATGGTGCACAGAGCAATGTCTTCAGAAACTAACTAACTGTTCCACGTATGTTTATTCATTTAGCTGGCAGACCCAGCACTTAGATAAGCTTTTAATTGTAAATGTGCTGAACAACAGCACCAACTATGTTAAATATGGCCTTTAATGTGTCAAATAACATCCTGAAGGGTCGCTGAGGTTTAGCTGAAAACGTGCTACTGTTTGTTGTAGCACTAGCAAAGGGAGAGTACCTCCACCACAAACAGCTACAGGAAACTGTGGTGTGACAGAGCAACCTCCTCCTCCTTCTCCTTCAGCGAGGCCAGACAAAAACAGAATCAGAGCACGCACTGGGATATGTTCTCCTCTAAAAACTTGGCTTAAATATGCAACACTACAGGTTTTAGTTTAGTCCATGTCCTACTTGACTATGCCGTATCAATCATTTCACCTCACTTCCCATTTATGCCTTAATACTGCAGGCTGTAAATCTAATAGATAACAAAGACGCACATATTTTTTTAGGAGTTTTTAAATGATTTATGTGCAGATCTATGTCCCTATGCGCAAAAAGCTGTTATGTTTCCAGCGGTGAGATGAGACAAGCTGTGACAGTTTACAGTAAACAAAAGGTCTCTTGTGATGTCCACAGACAAAAAAAAAAACACTTCCTGTGATTAAACATGAACAGATAAAGATAGAAAGCACAAATGAGGTGTTGATCACACACTGCAGGCTCTCTAACGGGATGTCTGTGCTACAAAAAGGCTTTAATATTCAACACATAAACAGACAAATTTTTTATTTCTTTTTTCTGGGATAAAACGACATGAGTAATGAGCCAGTGAGCAACCTACTTTGAGCATGCCTCTGTGGAAGAAGGTGAGGCCTTTATAGAGCATAGCGATAGGTTGATTCTTCTTTAGCTCTAAAGATTGCTGGAAGTCCTCCATAGCTGCAACATAGTCCTGGACAGAAGGCACAGCACAGATTCATCACATGCAAGCAGACAAGTGTAAATATTCAGGGTTCATTTAACACTTCTGTAGTTCCTTGTTCAATTTGCACCAGCAAAGTGAATTAAATGGAAAATGGGTTTGAAACTTTTATTTCCCTTTTTTTGTTTGTTTTACTCCATAAATAGTTATCTTTCAGTTTAATTCTTAGTTGTTAACATTTGGGTTGTTGCATCAGAATCAAAGCATAAATAGAAAATGAGTCACTATTCTCGCTTTCATTTCTGTGTTTTGTGCTCAAGGTTGGATTGTACAATAAGCACCTGGGGGGATCTACAGGCAGCCAAGGACCCAGAAGCACAGTCACATTATACAACCTATGTAGCACCATGAAATAAGTTATCAGCTACTCCATTATGAGAGGGTTAGGATGTGAAAAATTGTCTTACCGTTTAATAAATGCCTGACATATAAAGCCTAGCATACAGTGTGTGGTGTAGCCAATACATTACACATAACACAACTGCACTGTACGCTCTATGGCTGGCTATAGGCTCCTCCCCCAGACACCAATGGTACAGTCCAACCTCAAGCACACAAGTCAGAATTACAATAATGAGTAATATCTGAGTAGCATTTGCCCACAAATCTAATTCTTAATCAACAACTCAAACATGAGTAATCACAAATTAAACCGAGAGACAAATTACCCGTTTGTGAAGAAGTAAAAGAAAACAATTAAAATGAAAGCTTTAAACCTATTTGAATCCTGTTGCTGACCATGCGGATGTGGTACATTTGAAAGTCAAACCTCTGAAATGAAGAGCAGTGTCCCTCTGTGTCTGTAGAGACGAGCTGAGGGCTGCAGCTGGATGGCTTTGGTCAGGTCACCCAGAGCCTCACTGATACGACCCAGAGGAGACAGGATCTAAACAGACAAACACATCGAATGAGTCCGAGAACATTGTCAATATCCAGCTTTTTATTTGTAATTGCAAAAATCCAGTCTTTAGGAATGATAAACTTTTGTTTACTGTTGCTTGGTATAAAGCAGAATATGAATATCTGGTGTGATTGCTACAGCTAAAGATATATTTGATTGATATTCAGTTGCACAGTTATTTCTTTTAGAGAAGACTCGTCCTTCACAGGAAACGGTGGAGTGAACATTTAGACACATTCTTGTTTTAAAAGTAACAGTTTTCAGTATCAGAGTTTTCTGATGCATGATTTTACCAAAATGCAACGGCTATGTCACAGTCTTTGTGTTCATCGATTGATAATAACAGTTGTGCACGTCCAATGTCACTTGCACAAAGAGGAAGCAGCTAATAAAAAGCCTCAGAGGTAAATCTGGGAGGGGGGAGAAGGTTCTTTTTTTAGCGAACAATGTAATCCTTTTAGTGTTCATTGGACAGCATTGAACACTGTGATGAACCACTAACTCACGACTAATGCTGCTTCCTAACTTTACCTTATACATACTAAACACTTACTTCATAAAAATATGGATATTTTTCTATATAATTTCTGTTCTCTTGTGCAAGTAACAATGATTGTTTTTAGAAATTTCCAAACTTCATTATTCATATGTTGCCAGTTTTAATTGCTATTTTCTTTTCTAGTCAATGATGGCTAAAGCTCAAAAAAGGTGATAGATGTTGCCGCATTACATTCTTCACTGATTCCCACATATATGCTGTATACGTGACGTCTGAACGCAACAACTCACATAGGCTCCTTTCAGACGTGCACTCCTTTACAATAATCTGATGGTAACTGAACATGTCGGTTTCACCAATATTGGTCCAAAAGCATCACAGAGAGCACAAAAAACTGAAAAGTTTCTAAGCCCTTATCATTCAGTTTGCTGTAGAATTTCACATCCATGATAAATTTAAATGTCCATAAAAATAAAACTGTACTGTGATGGAGATGAACTGTAGCTTGTCAGATCAATGAGACTCACCAACTCACCGACTGTAATCCAGCTTTTGACAAAACGTTAACAGGAGCTGAAGTTCAGCTTGTTGCCTCCAGCTGTTTGTAGGAGTCTTTCCTCTGAGTTTATTAAATACCTGCAGCATGCACAGTTTGATAAACTGCTATTAGTTTAGATTTAGTCTTCTGTTTCCTGGAGCATTATTATGTATTACACATCCCTTGATGTACCGTTCAGGTCCACATGCATGCGTACTGTGGCTCTTTCTGTCACTGTAGTGGGTTCATCTGAATGATGCCATGAGGAACATTAACATCAAAGTTAATAACACAATGCAACCACTTTTTATTATATTATCATCTATTATCATTTAAATCAGCTACCACCTCCTAAATATGCATAGAAGCTGTGGGGATCAGATTGGTCATTAGTGGAAATGCATCAGAGTACATTCACAGCTTATTTATATTCTGTTTGGCTGATGGCAGCTGCACCTCCTGCTAGGTTGGTTACTAAAGGTCTTTCTATTGTTGAAATGTGACAAAATGTGTCTTAAAAGTTCCCAAATACAACAACAACTGTCATGCTCTTTCCCTTTGCTCGCAGAAAGCAATCTGCAACATGATATTTCCTGTTCTTTCGCACACTACAACTTCTGACTGTATCAGAAACAGAACATCCATGTCATGTTTTTAGGTGTGACTGTAACATATCTATACAACTAAAGATAAAAAAAAAAATGATCAGACAGATAGGAAGTAAATAATTAGTAGAACAGAAATTAGCTAACCAACAGAATGAGGGCATCTAAGTTGTAAACTGAACTATGTTTTCAGCTAAATTAGACTCAGTGCAGCCAAGAGCTGTAGTGTTACAGCACTGTAAAAATATACTCTCGAAGGAAATACTAGTACATTTGTCACTGAGTCATTTCGGGGTTTTTTTCTCCACAGTCTAGGTCTCACCTCTGCTCTTTGTTCGTAGACCTCTGGCCAGTTCGGCTCGAGGGTGATGACTCTGTTGAGCTCGTACAACGCCAAGTCAGCATTCTTTATATCCTGGCATGGAGACACGAGACGGTGACATTTTGTTGACATAAAGTTTAATATATAGCGCACAAAACTAGGACCTAGCCACAAAGTACTAAAAACAAAAACTGCTGTCCAACTTCTTTTTTTGTTGTTTTTTTCTGGAGGGCACACTTCCATAACCGCAGCATCCTGGCAGATTGAATTTGCATTCATTCAATGTCACACTGAGTCATTCTGCGTTTACCTGAAACTGCTGCCATCAACAAAAATTCAGGATTCCTTTTATTTTGAGACAATAAACAGCAAAGGCATCCAAAAAATGCACACAGACAATAACTGCCCACGCTGCCTAAACACAGTGACGGTTTGAGCAAATGGATGGTTTGTTTTAAACCAAATAGTGAGGATTAAGCGGTGGATGGATGGATGGATGGATGGATGGATGGATGGATGGATGGATATTTCAATGTGAGTGGTTTTGCTATGTAGACTCAGCTTTTAATGCAAATAAAGGCTGTCAAATAAAGGCTATGCACTCTGTGACACAATGAGTTCATTTGGAAAGAAATTCCTTAATTATAAATAAATTACTCAGTCTCTGACTATGTGAATGTTCTTAATGACCTGCAGACACTTAATAAAACACATAATGACAATAATGACAACAACTAATGTGAAAGCCTGCTCAAAATCAACGTGGCACAGTTTAACTGTATTTTAATGATGTGTATGTAAACTTTCCTACTGTGGCACCTTACAAGAAGGACAATATGGAGAAATAAAACAAAATATTAAAAATAAAATCATGATGCCAAAAAATATCCAGTGTTAATGCCATACAGTGCAAAAACTTTCTGCAGGTATCACTCACCTGTAGACTTTTCTTCCCATAAGCTATCCCTCTCCCATAGATGGCACTGACCAGCTCTGGGTCACTCTGTACCAAAGAACAACACATTAGGAAGACACATAGAAATAGATTGTGTTTTGTGCCTTGTAGAATTTTTACATTTCTAAAATATCTACTCTAAGCGAATTTTCGCAAAAGGCATATTCATTAATGTTGGATACACACACACCTGTAATAGGAGTGAGAAGTGTTTGATGGCTTCATCGTAAAGACCGTTGCCTATCAGAACGTAACCTATAGCTGCAACGAGAGAAAATGAAGAAAAAGTGATGAAGTGATGAAAAAGTAAATTGTAGTAGCATAAATAAGATGTTGGGTTTACGCAATATGTTAACTTACCAAGTTCTTCGTTTGTATTATGGTTATCTACAGGAAAGGGGATTTTTTTCTGTTCTATAAACAACTTGGCCTGGTTCTGTGAGAGATGGAGACAAGAAGAAAAAAACACAAGCAGGAGAGAAGAGAAACATACGTCAAGAGACCGCACGGACATGCAGAGCTAAAAAAAAAAAAAAAAGGTTTCCTGTGTGAAAAAAATAACGGTCTGGTTGAAGAAGAAACAAAGAAAAAACACTTTGAGTCTTGATGCGTAGGAAACTTGTGTTTTCCATTTTAAGGCATTTCTTGAAAGTTTTAGAAACTTGAGACAGTTTACGATTAAAAATGCACATTTGATAATTATGTAAAATGATTTTACACAGTGCTGATTAAGCCTATCAATGTCAGGTAAATCGCTCCGTATCACACAGAAAGGGGGTTTTAAACAAAGCTATGGTTGCATTTTATGTCAAGCACTTTGTAAGAGCTTAAGACGGGAGTAACTGTAGTGACGGAGTATTGCAGACCTATGGTGGGAAAACCTCGGAAGTGTCCAAGAAAAGCTTCTGATGCTCCAAATACAAAATAATAAAACAGGCAGTTCAGAGGAAAATTACAGTCTACAAAAAGGCATACGTCATAAGTACGCAATAGCAGTGTTTGTGAAACTAATCTCACTGCCTAAACAGAGCGACAAAAGATCTACACTGCAGATTTAACAAGCTTTCCTGGACATCTCAAGGTTACACTGAGGAATGAAGCCCTATAGAACCTAGAAAAAGGCCATTTAAATGCCAGGGATGCATGCTGCTACATGTATATGTTTTAAATCAAATACATGCACAGAAGACTCAATAGACTTCAGCGTTGGCTTGTACCCAGGTTTGAACCCTCTGATATTTAAAAGCCACCAGCAGGCTTTAAAGGCATGTTATCGCTTTAAAAAACTGCCAAAATTAAATCATTTATCAGAGACAGAAACTGTAAAAAAAGAAAAAATCATGACATTTTTTAACTTTCTGACAGTCGATGAACTAATCCTATGTGATGTGCTGTTCTGTTGTGAAAATCAATTAAATAACTTTAAAATCGGGATGTTTTATTAAGATTTTATCAGGTCTCATTCAGAAATGTGCTACACGAAGAAATGTGTTATACGTGCTTATTTAAGATTGTTCACATTGTTGTAAAAATAAATGATTCGTTTTAATGTTGTAGTTTTTTTTAAGTATATAATTTATATATTATTACATGAAAAAATACATCACACTGCACAAAAGACATTTTGGGTTCCCTCTCCTTCTAGCCATGGTTGTGCTGTTTCCAAAGAGGTGCAGGACTTTGTATTGCAGTAAAAAATGACCACACAGTGAGTAATAATGTGCTAAAAAACAAAAATACTGAAACTGCTTGGAGTTCAGAGGTTTAAACAAACACAATCTGAATCACTGCTGCAGAATGCATAAGCAGAACCCACCAAATTCTATTCAAACATTCATTGTATTGCATTAAGAGGCTACTTTTTGTTCTCCCTCTGAGAGCGTCACATTGTATTTACTATGTAATCCCAAATGGAGAAAGGCAGCTGCGTAATGTCATTACAGTATGCAAATTTGACAGCATGGAAATGTTGCGTGTGGCAGCATTTTGGGTTTCCAAAGCAGCAACAAGACAAATGACAAGGCAAAGACTCGTCCTGCTTATATTATCAGATAGCCTTACATAACAAGTAACAGCAGCAACATCATCAAAATGACAAAGTCAGAGCACTGGCACATGGTCAAGTGATAGCAGCCATATTCTTGAATGCTCTTGAATTTGTACCCGACAGGGTGTTTTGTTCTTGTAAAGATGAAACCATTCAAATATCGATGTCCTTCAGGGGCTGTCACCTTGAAGCAGTGATGTAGGAGTGTTGTCCACACCCAACCACACCCAGCAATCGGAGATGCATCAGACTTACAAGCCAAAGCAGGCTGTTCATTCTTTGCATGCAGCAAATTTGTCCAGTATTTACACTTGTGTGGTGTAAATAATGGGATTCTGTAACTGCTGCTCACGCTTAGTTTACGATATTAGAATACAAAACCAAGAGCTGCAGAATGTGTGTAAGACAACAACATGCACACAGTAGAATGTCTTAACAATACTTTAAATTAAAGTATAAAAAACAAAAGAGGAAGCATTATCATTGGTTGCTCAGTCGTTGTTGCTGGAATGTCTTATCACACAGTGTAGCTTGACTAAAAAAAAACTCGTTTTTATTCTAAAAGGAACGGTTACAGGCGTGGCTGATAAGTAGTATATCTGATAAGTATGTTTATCTAGATTGTCCTGAAGAGATCCTTGCTCGTGTTGTATCTGCTCTCAGATGTACATCGCTTTGGATAAAAGCATCTGCTAAATGAAATTGCAGAATTATAGAATCTCACCAGAATCTTCTCTGCATTAAGTGAAAAGACCGACTCGCAGGGCGGGTTGCTTCCCTCCTCGCAGTCGGGGTCTTCCAACTGTAAAATCGAAGACTCTGAAAAGACAAGTATTGCAAGCATTTATGACGAGAAACACAACAGGTAATATATGACACCTACAAGTCCCGTTTTACAATTTGGCTGTCCCAAACTACTCCTACCTCACCAAGCCGTTAATCTTTCAAGCTGGATTTTAACAGAGTAAAATTTCAAAGGAAAAAATGTCTGAGAAGTCAAGCAGGCCTGACCCGTCCCAGAGTGGATTCCAAACCAACGAGGCATGTTAGCAATGTGGTCTGAATAGCACCCTGCAGCTCCTCACACCAAAAAGCAATGTCATCATTTAAATAATACTGGATGCTTTGAAGGCTTTTAGTTCCAATGAGAATCTAAAAATATTACTAACCACAATTCTTTTTTGATCACACTTTAGAGAGGCCCACACACCAAATTCCATTAAAATCTTGTGATTACAGCTGCATTTATGTTCTAAAAATTGGATGACTGGTGAAGCTTGGCGTGCAGTTTGGCTGGTGTCTGTCAATTTAAGGGGGGACAAAAAACATCCATTATGGCGACCTTGTTGCTTAATTTACAAACCACTGACATTAGAGTGTACACCATGCTAGGTTTTAAATAATGCAAATTAAAAAGGAAAGGGATTTGATTTGACTTTGATTTTTATCATGACCAGAACCTGACTGAGCTGAACTAAAACAAGTAAAAAACAGTGCTGTGGTGCTTTCAGATATTTCACACATTATTAATACATTTCTTCAGTGCATGAAGCGACACCAATCTTTACAGAACTTGTACAACCAGTTAAACTGGCATTTTTACTGTCCTTCTTCTGCTAAATTGTCGACTGCAGCTAAAATGTAGTACAACTATAAAGCTAAGTACATCAGGTACACACAGAATTCAGCAGAAGTCCAGTGTCACCAGGAAAATGGTCGGCTGAATATGAAACGTTGCTGTTGAGGAAGTCAACACCAAAAATACGCGTTTTCTGACTGGAGTTTGGTGTAGACCTTTAGAGATAGGCTAAAATGTACAGTTTGTGGAGTGAGTTCTCCGTTTACAGAGTACTCTAAGTTTCCTTACTGTGATTTACACCCTAAAATTCTGCCTCTCAGGTGTGTCTACTCTCGTTCTTTGGACTCCGGTTTCAAAGCCCATTCGAGGACAGAGGAGCTTACTTAGTTATCTCTCCCGGGCTGTCACCGCTTGTTGTTATTAGCTCCTTAACGTTAGCCTGTGAGCGCCGAGGCTAACCGGGTTACACAGTGACAGTTTTATCAGGGAGGACGTGGCAAAGTAAGAGCGAAAAAGAGACACTTTACCGCAGTCAGCAGCGTAGTCCTCCCACTCGGACAGCGAGCTGCATCCCTGCTTGTGGAGCTCATTGTTGAACAAAGTGAGAGTGGAGAAGTACTCGGTGGAGAATATCGCCTGACACAGGTACAGCAGCGAGAGCGCTACCACAACAACAGCCCGGCTGGCGGGGGCCATGTTGTGCTACATGTGTGACGCCACAGAGGAAGCTGCTGCAGCTCGACCCGACCGACACGCCCCCCTCACGCGCGAATCTGCGGGATGCGAGCAAGAAGCCGCCGGAGAGGAGGACACACTACAGCTCCCGGCATGCTCCGCGGCAGAAGACCCCGCTCCTCTAGCGTCAGGCCACGTAGTTTCCGTCATAATTTTTAAAATATAACTAAAGCATACCATAAAAATGTAAAATCCCTCTCTAGTCATTTATGAAACCCCTTGAAATCATAGTCTTTGTATTAAAATAAATAAATAAATAAGTAAGTAGTCTGGCAGCTGACTCGCTAAAATACAGCTGATACATCAGAAAAAAAAAACAACATAAAAATACAGCAATTCTCTAAAATATATTTTCAAGCTTTTATTTTACAAGAGATCACGTGTATTATTATTATTATTATTATTATTATTTGGCTTTTTAGTTTTTGAACACAATCAATAGATACAGTCATCCTCAAATTTATTCATACCCCTCCATTAAAGAAAAGACAAAATTCACAATAGTCATTCAAATAACTGGAAACTGAAAAAAGTAACGATAAATAAAAAATTTCTAAATTAAAATTTAGTGAAATAAGACATTGCTTTTGAATTGTGGTTGTAAAGAATAATAATTTAAAAAAAAATAAAAAAAACTGTCCCAGAAAAATCATAGCACTTTGCTGATGAGCAGTGGGCCAAAAATCCAAATACCTGTCAACAGGTGCAGAAGTCTGATTGAGAGTTACAGAAAACACTTGATTGCAGTGATTGACTCAAAGGGTTGTTCAACAAAATATTAGTTAATGGGTCCCATCATGTTAAATTTGAGGACGACTTTAATGATAAATAATATATGTTGTGACAACTGCATGTATGTTTGTATTATTATATGTTTTTTTCTATGTTTTCAAAAGAAAGTTGAGCTACTCCCAAGATAACAGAAAATATAAAATATATCAAAAGTATCAAAAGACAGGCGTGTTGTAAAGTTGTCTTTTGGTTAAACAATACGCAAAATACTCTATTGTGTTACTGAATTCTAGCTGGTGGTGCACTATTGTGTTTGGTAAATGTCATGCAGGTTAGGAAGAGCTTATTTTAACTTCTGTACTGTTGCTCAGCTTAAAATGAAACATTGCCTTGTGTTTTTAAGCTTAGCATATCATAAATAAATAAAATAAAATCTCCAAAAGTGGAAATAACAACAGCAGTAATGTAAATTAGAGTGATGAAATATAATGTTGTAATAAATAGAAACACTAAGATGAAATGCAATATGTACAGTGCTTAGTTGAATGCACTTAAACACTATCACTGAGTACAGTATAGTCCATAGCTGCTCTGTAATACAATATTATTATCTAAAATGTAAAAGGGGGCGCATGAAATGTGTAAAATCAATCAAAAACATACAGCCAGGGAGAAATTGAAGTGGAAAAAAGAACACTAAGGCAAACAAATCTATACTTTTATTTTGAAGGCGGACGGATATGACACCGTCCGACTTGTTGTTGTGTTAGCATGCTGCTGTTAGCTGCTCACAGGTGACAGAATGGAGAAAGAAGCTTTTAGGTGTGTTGAATGTAACGAAAAAGCAGCGGAGCTCCACAGGGATTACAGTAACGGGATCCTAAAGATAACTATATGTGTGAGTTCAGCGGTCACGTGTTGGTTTTTACACTGTTTAGTGTGTGTCGAGGATGCTAGCTGACAGCTCACTCCATTAGATGTGAACTGTCCACATATCTTCTTAGTCATCTCTATAACGACAATAAAAAAACGGACGACTTAGATAACGATAAGTCCATGATTCAGACCCTGAAGGGCGTTGTCTCTTTATTATTTTTGGTGTGTTGTGTGCAGCGGTGTTGGTGACAGATGACCTGGTGTGTAGCATCAGGACTCACTGTTGTGGTTGAATGTAGCAGCAGATTTGAACTAATTGTAAAATGATGCTGTATAACAAGCAAGCTTCACTTGGATGGCATGTCTTTGTCACATCACCTCCACAATATTTACCTTAATGATAGCAAATATTAACCACAATAAATCAACAACAAAACAAGCTGGATGCAGCACTTCATGAAGTAGTTCTGAGGGTCATCATTGTGTCTGTTTCTCCAGGAGTCCTGCCAAAAGCCAGTGGACAAGTACATCGAGTACGACCCAGTTATCATCCTCATCGATGCCATTTTGTGCAAGACACAGGCTTTTAGACACATTTTGTTCAACACAAGCTTGAATGTAAGTAATGTTTATTGTTTTAAGTTCATT
Source organism: Stegastes partitus (assembly GCF_000690725.1). NCBI lineage: Eukaryota > Metazoa > Chordata > Actinopteri > Pomacentridae > Stegastes > Stegastes partitus. Next base: position 206,285 of record NW_007578320.1, read on the forward strand.
GTAAATGTGTCTATTGATTAGAGTTAGTTTTTTACTGATGTAGAATTCATGCATTCATCACTAATTCTCTGGCATACATGAGGGGTCAACTGCTTATCAGCCCAGCTGGTTATCAAAGCTGATATTCTACATGTTTTCACTTATCAAAACATGACAAAATTTATTGATAAATGTGCGACTTTGGCTTTGATGCAGCTGCCTCTCTCTGTCTACAGTGTCCATGGTGTTATCTGATCAGTTACGCATCACGACTAATAGCCTTTCGATTATATAACTAAGGGTAAATACTGAAAAGTGTCCTTATGAATAAACAATATATAAAACATATGTAGATAGATGCATTTCAGCTTAGTTTTGTCGGTAGAGTTAGTGTTGTTCTAAATTTTGACACCAAGATTTTAATTTTTATGACAAATGTGTATTGGTTCTGAATGTCAGGTGTGTTGTCTCTACCAATAGCTAGTGTTAGTTGTAACCCTAAGAAAAACATATCAGTTGATCCCTAACTTGCAAGCTGTTCTTGCATCACCACCAAACTGTAAAACTATGTTCTTGACTTTCATAATACCAACTACCGTAAAATAAAATACAAGATTAACCTAATCCTCCTTATAGCCGAAAGCAGGCAGCTGTGACTACTTTCCATCTGTTTACTCATATTAATATTCTTATTAATAGGAATAATGATAAATAAAAGCTAAATCAAGTTGTATCTGTCTCTTCTGGGTACGAAAAGAGGAAAAAGTGAACTCCCCACAAACCTATGGTACTGTTGGTACACTGATCCAGATGTTTACATGATGATCAGAGCTGCAGAATGACAGAGATTGCTTTTTCCATTTGTACTGTAGTTCATCCAGGTGCTGTCATGAGTTTTTGTCCAGGTATACAGCATGCATGTGTTTGTACATGTTCATCTTTGGGTCTCCAGATCCACTGGAAGCTGTGTGTGTTCTGCCTGCTGTGTGAGGCCTACCTCAGGTGGTCTCTGCTCCACGGCTCGGAGCAGAGCAGTGACCCGGCTGACATCATCAGATACACCAAGGAATGGGAGTTCTACGGCATGTTTGGATTGGCTGCTCTTGGTAAGATAAGAAGATATATGAGTGCATTAGCAATGCAGCACGAGAGCTGGGAACATGTTATAGGATCAGGCTGATCACCCAAAACATTCCTGAAATCTGACCAGTATTTTCTCACAGAGATGGTTCTTTAACACATATATAAAGAATTTTCATCAGTCTATCATAGTTTTCATATTCAATCTGCAACTAAAATATATTCTTGTCATCAGTTGTGAAACTAAACTGTGATTTATTCAATTTGTCAATCATTTGTTTAGTGTAGAATGCCAGAAAATAACCAAACAAAGACATCTTCAGATCACCTTGTTTAGTCCAATGAACAATTAAAAAAACAGAGGATTTTCACTTTACTGTGTTGTTAAACACCGAAAAGGAACACCGAACCTCTTGCATGCTGATTCTGCTGCTTTTAAAGAGCTAACATGCTGACCTTTGCTAACAAATATCCACACTGGAGGCTGCGCTTCTGTCGTTAATGACTACCATTAAATACATGTGCGCTCCTTGATCTGGTTTCCAGTCCTTCTGATACGTCTCTCTGTTGGACCTGCAGAGCTCTCAGCGTTCTGCGGCAGCGTGCTGTGGTTCCTTTGGGCGTGGGTGGGTCGTCTTCAGGGTGGGACCGTGGAGCTCAGCCTGCTCCTCAGAGCCCTGCTGCTGTCCTGCTACGGCAAAGTCCTGCTCATCCCCGCTGTGATCTGGGAGCACGACTACTCCCCGCTGTGTCTGGGCCTCATCAAGCTGTTTGTGCTCACCTCAAACTCACAGGCCATCAGAGGTAAGATGCACTTTGTCTCATGGCATCCAGGTAGCTTTGCTTTTGTTTGTCCAGATTGCAGTACAGATGAATGTCATATAGCTATTTTGCTTGTTAAACATCAGCAGCAACATCTGTTTCCAAAAATGCTGTCAGCTTTTACTCCCAACTTACTAATCTATAGACTCACTGATCATGTAAAACTAGCTTCTCCTGGGAAAACTGTTCATACACTATCATAGAGCAGGATGTTTTCAAATCCAGTCATCAAAAACTAAGAAAAAAAAAACATAATTTCAGGAGACATTGGGGGTAACGTTTGAATTGCACACCATATCCCATGAGACACCAGAAAAGGACTGGTAATTTTATTCTTCAAACACCATTTAAAGCACCAGCAGGTGGCAACTTACACTTCCTTTGTTTGAGAAAACCTGCTTGTTCCTGTGCTTCTGACCACAGAGAACCCAGACAGTGAAAATACATTCATTACATAACACAGAGGTTTTTGTTTCTTGTTTTGTGTAATTATTTCTTCAACGGCTGAATCCCTGGAAAGAAAAGTCTGCTCACTGTGTTTGGGTGCCAGACCGTGAACGGTGAAAACAATGACGTGTTGTTGACTGATTTACGGTCTGGTGCTCTGATGAGGAGTTTGTTTACGTCAGTATTAATAACCAACAAGTATGTGTGAGGGCAAAATGCACAGGAGTATGAAATGAGTCTTTTAATGCTGTATTTTGCTTCACTGAAATGTTGTGCCTATTTCAAGCTATTTCTACTTTATGTTATGCTGCACTTGTTTTTTTTTCTCTGTTTAAACAGCAGGAATGTGCGTCATGATGGCTTGTTGGGTTAAAAACTGTTCTCTGTATAATTCCACATTAACATACAGCATGTCTTCACCTCTAAACAGTTTCTCTGTTTTTATTTACTCTTGTCACATTTATCCTCATTTTTTCCTGCAATATAAAGTCCTGCACCTCTATAGAAACAGAACAACCTTGGCGAGAAGAGTCTTGTAGAGCACCATAACAAAGTTATAATATCATCCATCCATCCATTATCTATACACCGCTTAATCCTCACTAGGGGTCATGGGGGGCTGGAGTCTATCCCAGCTGACTTAGGGTGAAGGCAGGGGACACCCTGGACAGGTCACCAGTCTATCACAGGGCTACACTTAGAGACAGACAACCAAGCACACTCACATTCACACCTACGGACAATTTAGAATCACCAATTAGACTCAGCATGTTTTTGGACTGTGTGGGAGGAAGCCGGAGAACCTGGAGAGAACCCACGCTGCACGGGGAGAACATGCAAACTCCACGCAGAAAGATCCCGGGTGTCCTCACCAGGACGGGAACTGGTGACCTTCTTGCTGCGAGGCAACGGTGCTAACCACCAAGCCACCTTGCAGCCTGCTATAATATCATAAATTATAAAAATAGAGAAAAAAAGTTGAATTTCCTAATCTGTTTTACAAAGATGGGGGCACAAAAAAAATCTTTATTACCGCGTACAAAATTTTCCTAAGTTCCTACAGGTGTTACCAATACTAAGTAAAAATAAATAAATAAATAAAAAAAGGTGATTCTCCATACTGTAGCTATTTAACTACTGACATTTTTACTTAGTTTCCATAAATGTATCCTCTTTGCTCTGTTTAAACACAGCCTGCAGTTCAGCTGAAAATGAAAAATTTTATGTTTTTTACAGAATATGGTTACTTCAAACACTTTATTTTTGCTGATTTACTTAAATGGTACATGTAGAATAAAGCGATTTTTAGGAAATATCACCGTTTTAAGCTTAGATGTGGTTAAGTTTCCCAACAGAAAAGATGAGTAGTTCAAGGACTGACAAAGTTTCAAATCTGACAACTTTCTAGCTCTGTACAATCTGATTTTTAAGCCCAGTTTAGCATTCAGAGGGTTAACATACAGCAAGTCTGGGGATTTCTGAAGAAACCAAAATGCTGACATTTCTCATTTTGTCTTTCGTTTCTCCTTTATCTCCTTTCCAGTGATCCTGAACAGCAGCAGACGTCTGTCACTGCTGGCAGTTTGTTTAGGCCTGCTGTCAGAAACCTGTGCTGCTCAGGCCTGCAAGAAGCTTCCGTGGAGCATCCAGGACATTTTGACATTTTTATGAACGCCTGCACCATCAGACTGAAACGTTATCTCAGGGATAAACAAAAGATTGTGGATATAAGCCTCGTGGACTTTGCACACATGGGACTGGAGGAGGGAAATTCCATTTTTGGAGTGGTTTCCTTTAATTTCCCTTTTTTAGTGTTTTTTTTATTTTTGTTTGCTTCGTGAACAGGCTACAGGCTGAGTTAGCGTGACTCTGCTCAAACTGAGACTGCACAAGAGACATTATTTCTATTTTTCAGTGCTCTTCATAGAAGTGAAGATTTGAGGGAGATTTTTTTTAAGGGTGGCATATTTTATTAAAATGTCCGAGAGAAGTGGAATTGCATGCAAACGTGTCCAGATCCAAGTTACTGTTTAACATGCTCCAGTTCCTCTGCTGCTCTCTAGGAACGACACAAACACAGAGCCTGAGGTCTGACAATAACTGCCTCTCTGTTTGGACACGACCCAGGCAGCACTCCTCACATTCTTTAGCTCATTGGTGAGATTCTTACCTAAACTATCTCTCACGCACAAACACACACAGGAAAAACTGTGGGATGAAACATGAAAGAGTGAAGCCCACTTTTGCAGATTTCCCAGTTCTTTATTACTGTGTTTAAAGCTCATTGACACGTCGCTGTGTGATGAGAGAGGTGAGAGTTGCAGTTTGTAACTAGTGTTTTGTCTTGATAACATTATTAGGCCCACAACTGATGATTA